>NC_143021.1:153338978-153366478 GCF_055824585.1 Amblyomma mixtum | reverse complement strand
GCACCGGATCGACGGCCGCGGCGCAGCCGGCAGCGTTCGTCGTCGCGCAGCGTCCACACCTAGCCAACTCCACGCTCTAAGGGACGCCAAGAGCTTCGGGGCCATAGATGCGTCGCAGCCGGCTGCGTTCGTCGCCGCCGCTGGAGCCGCTGCACCTACTCCAGCCAAAGGTCCCACTGACACCAAGACCTCCAGCCCGGCACCCGCGTCGCACACTGAGACTCCGGCTGAGGACTCAGACATGGACCTTACGACGTCCCCGGCAGACGACACTCCTTCCCAGGAAATCGGCTGGACCATCATCGGTGCCAACCGTAAGCCTGCCACCGCAGCCCGACCCGGCGCCGAGCTCATCACAGTTGCCATCCAGCTTCCCCGTGGAACCCTCACCCCCAAGCTACCTCTCTACGACGTACTCGCCGCAGTCGCCTCCGCTGCACAACTTTCTTCGAAGACCAGTGCCGACATCACCCTTCAGGCCAGGCCAGCCCAAAGCCTTGTGTTTCTAAAGACTCATTCTCCTCTCACCGCCCACCTCCTACTCTCTGTCACGCATCTTCAGCTTCATGGTAAGCCTGTCACCATCAAAACTTACACCCCCCATCCTCCCATCTCATGCCTCGGCGTCATCCATAACGTCGGGGGCCACTTCACTCCTGATGACCTCATGCATGACCTGGAATCTTTCAAAATAGATATTCTCGCTCCTCGCATGATGGGATCCACTCAGTCAGTGCTCATAACGTTCGCTGGCACCGTCATCCCCACTTTGTTTATTTCAAACGCGTTGCCTTCCGGTGCCGTCCTCATAAACCTAAGCCTCCCACCTGCACCCGTTGTCTCACTCTAGGCCATCGCGCCCACCAATGCCCCAGCACAGCGTTCCGGCCAAGTGCCGTCGCCGTGCTGCTCCTCTACCCGCTGACCCTTCCGCTCATGTGCGCCCAGCCCTGGTGCGTTCATTGCCAGGTGGACACCCACCCCTCCCTCGACCCCACTTGCCCCTTCAACCTTGCTAAGCAACGCGAGTGTGCTAAAGCTGCATACCTCCGACGCCTAGCTTTGCGCCGGGCCACTCAACCCACCAACCCTCCCCCCTCCCCCGCCTCCTCCTCCTCCTCCTGCTCTAATCATGAATCTCCATCATCTCCGATCACGTCACCACCAGGCTCCTACGCCGCCATAGTTAAAGGATCCTCGGTGCCAGCGTCCCTCTCTTCCACTACACCACCCTCCATCCTTGACTGACGAGAGCCGCTCCTTCGACCTCCGGCTCGCAATGCTAGAACGCCAGCAGCGAGAGCAGCAGCGCATTTCCCACGATCTACAACAGCAGATACATGCCATGACTCAAACCCTCCAGACAACCACCTCCTCTCTTACCTCCCAGCTTAGCAAGCTAAATGAGCACCTTGCCACGTTCACCACTCCTTCCTCCAGCGCCCAGGTTGCCCCTATGGCTGACCTTGTAGAAACCACCACACAGGTACATCACACTCGCTTGCTTCAGCTGGAAACTTCGGTTCTCCAGATCCTTACCACCCTCCAAGCACAATCAAAGCAATTGGAATCCTTCGCATCTATGCTCCAATCCGTCCATGAGTTACTGCCCCCGGCAAAAAAGAAGGAACGCGTACCATCGCGTTCCTCTCCACTATCATAATGGCGTTTGGCGAGGACCTCGAGATTGTGCAGTGGAACTGCCGAAATCTTTGCCACAATAAGACCCCCCTCCACCAGTATCTACTCACCCGCCCCTCCCTACCTCATTTTCTCCTTCTCCAGGAGATTCGGACGGCCCGCAATGTCCCAGGCTACCGCGCCTACCATGCCACTACGGCCACACCACTTGCGTCAATTTATGTACGCAGTGACGTGCTCGTAGAGCAAATTGACATCCCCTCCACCCTCCTTAAATATTTAGTTGGTGTGGTTTATTACCACCCTTCTTCCCGCATCTCACTCGTCCTTTTGTCTTTTTACAACCCCCCTGTCACTTCCTCTTTATTCTCTGCTCTGGGCAAATTCCTTCACTCTCTTTCTTCTACCTCCCATCTCCTCTTTGGTGGTGACTTTAATGCCCCTCACACACTCTGGGGCTACCCACAAACCCTCAAACCCGGCCGCCTCCTCCATTGTCTGCCCCAGGAACGCCACCTCACCCTTCTTAATACTCCTGGCTCTCCTACTCGAGCGGGCACTGCCTCACCTCGCCCTACGACACCCGACCTCACTTTCTCTCGGGGTTCACTTCCCAGGCAGCACAAACCGTTGGCCCAATATTGGGAGTCTGTTGGCTATGTGTGGCCCTATACAGGACCAATGTTGCCTTCATTGTCCCCATATTGGCACTGCCACAATGTGCCATTTCCAACATTGGCCCTACTTGTCCGATGTTTTCCCCATATTGGCAATGCCGCTTAGTTACACCTCCAACGATGGCCCTACTTGTCCGATGTTTTCCCCATATTGGCAATGCCACTTAGTTACACCTCCAACGATGGCCCTAAATTTCCGCTGTCGTCCCCATATTGGCAGTGCCGCCTCGTTACGCCCGCAACGATGGCCCTACTTGTCCGCTGTTTTCCCTGTATTGGCAGTGCCGCTCCACGACACACCAAAGGATGTCCCTGTGATTATATGTGGTTATTTCTCTCAATCCGTTTTTTTTTCAATATTCAGACTTGTTTATTTATTTATTTTTTATGACCAACAACAGCGCTAGCGTCGAACTCTGACGCTAAATTACAATAAAAAGCGCGATGTAATTGATTGCGCGAAAGTGAGCAGAGGTCAGATTCATTCACGAAGGTATACGAATTTTCAAAAGCGGCGTCTTTTGTAATTATGGTATGCAAAGAAAAAAAGAAAGAGAGAAAGAGGTGCCACAATCAAGAAAATGAAATTTCGATTCGAGGAATGGTATAATAACGCACTAATTAACGTACTGCCTCGCATATCTCTCGCATACCTCGCATACCACAGCCCCCGATTATAGGTTGCCGGTTCATATTCGTGTCTCAAGATATAGGCTCAACTTAACTAATAAGTTTATGCTGCACGAAACGCTGAATCGTATTACACAATGCCTCACCCACAGGATGCTCACCCTAGAAAAAAACAAATAAATCGCTTTTTCCACTAGGTCACAAATTATTGCGTGGCGCATTTTGAGAGAAGAAACGATGTGAGTAAAACGGGATTTCGGTTTTATCGCAAATAAACAGTTGACGTGAACAACTTGCTGCGCATTTACTGCGTGAAGAAGCAGCAGACGGGAAAGAAAAGGTAGATGTATGTTAAATTAAAAAAAAATAGTAAGCGAACAAACGGCTCTGCTTCCTGAAGCCGCGAAGCTAAGGTGGCTAGGTTTTTTTAATGTCGCAAATTGTTTTGTTGTTCTGCTGTGCTTTTTGGGTATTCTATAACGACGGCTCTAGCATACGTTTTTGCTTTAAATTATCACGTTTATCAAATTAGAGATCGGAACTTTTTCCCGGTCGCATTTCCACTAGTTTTTTTTTGCCTTTTCTTTGCGCGTATTCTTAATACCAATGAGCCATAACAGGTGCATTGCTGAGTAGCGCGCCGCGTCATTTCGAGCTAGCGGAGACACGCACGGGTAGGCCGCATGACTATGGCTTAGACCGACCTGCCTACACTGGTGTGTATAAAATGTAGGGTATTTGTCGCTCTAGAAGCGAATCATTGGATTATATTGATGAATGGTGTTGCTTGGACGTATGTCATCCTACTTTGTCCGCCACAAGTATCATATATGAAACACTCAAAGAACACGCATTGTTCCCGCTAATTTTATTGTTCTATATTTCCGGTATTTTCACAGTAACACATTTAGCTCAGCTTCAACCAAAGAGGCACACGACCGCAGAGATTACGCTAATGTTTGGAGCCGTTTTGACGAAATTCATGCCCAAGCTCCACGTTTCCACTTCCAACATCTCCGCATTGTCGTTTCCTTGCCGCTTTTCACGTGCTCAACGCCTATGGCGCACCCTCCGGACATTCCGGAATTCTTTCACTCATTTACCCCCCCCCCCCCTCTCCACCCCCTTTTTGAAGTCCCATACAGCCGCCTTTTGCCGGGCCGAGCCTCTTTGTTGGAAGAGCGCTGGCCCTCACCATGCTAGGAGTTATTTTTTTCTTTGTGATTTTAGGTACACTGACCTTCTCTAACCTGTTTTCCCCTCGCGCCCAACTAAGCGCAACGCCGCTCATCCACCCTCCCTAGATTTTCTTCTACCCCTTTTCCAGCTGCCGTTTCTCTTGCTGCAGCAAATTCTCCGAAAAATATAAGAAACCTGTCCCATCGTCGTCTCCTCCTTTCCCGAACACTCGCCCAACGAGTATCGCCTGTAGCTAGCAAGGCGGCGAAAAGCCACACAACCAGCGTGCCGACGAAGCATGCGCGCTCAAGCTGACGCCGTTCGTTGTCGAGAATCCGCACCCGATACGATTTGACAATTATGACGGAATTCAGTAGCCTGGCCTGCAAGATTCTATTTGTGAGTACCACCATACTTTTATATTGAAATGTGTTCGGAAATGAATATGGTTCTTGGCGTAATTGCCGCTTTGAATCAGCGCCGACCTTTTTTTTCTCCGGCAGGAAAAGAGAAAGCGACAAAGCACTGGCGCCAACTTCTGAATGGCAACTTTCACAGTGAAATGTCTAGCGCAAAGGCATGCACAGAATGGTGAGTAACTTTATTTTTCAGCTTTTAAAAAATGGATTTACCGAACGTTGACTATCTCTTCATTCACCGTGCCGGAGTGTTGTGTGGCCCGACTCATGTTGCGTTCGTTACGACATTGGTCGTCTATCGTTTGTGCAAGATGAGTACCAGAAGCGCTTATTCTTGCACTGCAGCAGCTTTCTGGCCGCGTGTAATATTCCCGTGCCGGGTGCCTTTGTCTTGGCCAGTTGCAGGCGTACGAGAAAAAGCGGAATTCCTGGTCCCAGTGAACTTTATCCATGTTGTCTCGGAATTAATCACCCATGGACTATCGGAAGAGTGATTTCGTGTGGTTTTCAAGTAAGATTCCCGTCTGCCCCGTTACATGCATGCCAAGCGGCATCGATAATCTGCTTACTTTAAAAAAAAGTGTATTCGGTCTCCTGCGTTCAGCGCATTTCGCTAAACTGTGCAAGCCGTCTTTGCATGGAATATTATATTTCATAGCGAAAAAAAAATTGCTCACAGCTGTTCAATAGGGAGGAGCTGCTACCACCGGTGCCATACTTTGCTGGAACAAAAAGGCAAACAACCAGCTCGCAATAGACATATAATTTTGATAGGAAATATAAAAATAGATTGATTTGTATTAAACACTATATTTATCTCTTTTGTGACTTTTAATATGCATTTGAGGGTGTGACACGGCAAATTGGGATTAGAAATTAGCAATACGGTGGGAAAAAATTGTTAAATTCAATTCAACATTTTGCTATTAGTGTAGGGATTTATATTAAGAGTCATTTAGAAATTCTACTTTCAACATATGTTGCGAGTACCTTCTCGCACACTGCGCGCCACTAAGATCAATGTGTTATTTTATTTCCTGTCTTTTTTCTGCGATGGTTGTACTTACACTCATGATCACATCATGCACCTCTTTGCAGCTGCGATGTACAGCGAGGTCATCGTGCAAGAGCTTGTCGAGGAATTTGTTTCAAGCCACTGCAAAAGTTCTCTTACAAGAGGAGTGCAACGATTAGTGCCGATATGACTCATCGATTCAGCGGCTCCGGCACAGTGCATTTCACGATGTACTGGCACCGTAGATGCAATAAATTTCGTTCTTTGAATCCGTTCTTTCTTTTTTGTATGTCTGCTGACTGCTTATATGTAAAATGTTACACATACAAACTCCGGCTGGTGGAAAACAAGCGGTATATGTCTGCATTGTTGCTGGCCAGCAAGAGGTGTGGTACAAAACTAGGTGGGACCCCCGATCGCATACAATTTCCCACTGGTCTTGCAATTGATATGCCACCTATAAAAGTTAGATCAAGGGTGGAAAAGTGGGCATAAGTCGGAGCGAACCTGGGGCTATTATTGATACTGGTGGAATGTGGGCATACTATTGGCGCGAATTTCGGGCCATTATTGACAGATGGACTGAATGTGGGCATAGTATTGGCGTGAGATTGGCTGAATATGGGCATAGTATTGGCACGAATGTA
This sequence comes from Amblyomma mixtum, assembly GCF_055824585.1. NCBI lineage: Eukaryota > Metazoa > Arthropoda > Arachnida > Ixodida > Ixodidae > Amblyomma > Amblyomma mixtum. The sequence continues at coordinate 153,360,270 of NC_143021.1, read as the reverse complement.
GGGCCATAATTAATAGATTGGCTGAACATGGGCATAGTCTTGGCACGAACGTTGGCCATTTGTGGATAGACTGGCTGAATGTTGGGTCAATGCTGGCAGCTAGACTGGCTGAGTATAGGCACAATCCTGGCATGAATGAAGGGCCATTGTTGGAAAAAGTCTCGGATTGCTCAAATGCCAGTGTAGGACCAATATTCATGCCAATTTCCGCCACTCTTTTGCCACTGTTGGACCAATCAATTTGTGCTGCTTGGGTTTCCTTTCACTGGCAGGTGACAGCCGAAACTCTCCTAAGTGACCACTTTCTCATCCATATCACCACCTCTCTCTCCCACATCCCTCGCTGTCCTCCGATTATTCACACAGACTGGCATGCTTTTCGCACTAATCTCGCCGCCGACCCCTTTCAATCCTACGACGACTGGACGTCGCGCATCTCTGCAGCGCTCACGTCCAGTAGCCGTCGCGTTCGCTCTCGTTACCCTGTCCAAGACCCAGATCCTCACCTTCTCCGTTTATGGCGTCGCCGTAAACGTCTTCAACGCTCCTTTCCTCCCGGATCACTGCTTTGCGGGCCGAGATCGTCGCCCACTGCGACTCCCTCGAGCACTCTCGTTGGAGTGCTCTTTGTGACCGTCTTGACTCTGCATTGCACTCGCGATCCACATGGTCTCTCTTCAAATCCCTCCTTGGCACTAAGCCTGCCCTTGCTCCCACTCTAGCTAAAGCCCTCACTCAAGGAACTCCCTCCGATGTTTTTGATCAGCTGGCCTCTCTCTATGTCCCGCCCCCTCTGGAACCCTCCTACCCGGTGTACTGCGGTGGACCTAACCCCGATCTGGACCAATCCTTCACTCTCCGGGAGCTCGAATCGGCTCTGGCTGCTAATGCTACACGCTCGGCTCCCGGTGAGGATGCCATTACATACACCACACTTCGCAACCTTCCTGACTGCGCCAAAGAATTCCTCCTTAAAACCTACAATGATGCATGGGACAGCGGGTGCCTGCCCAGCTCCTGGACCTCCTCCCTCATTTCTATGATTCCAAAGCCGGGCAAGCCTCCCTCTCTCTCTAACCTCCGCCCAATCTCCCTGACATCATGTGTTGGTAAGACCCTTGAGCGAATGGCCCTGTCTCGCCTCTCTAATTTTCTCGAGACGAAGGAGTTCTTCCCTCATTCTCTCATCGGCTTCCGACGCCACGTCTGTGCACAGGACATGTTTCTGGTTCTCCAGCACACGTTTCTGTCACCTACCCCCACTCAAATTCACGCACTTGTGACCGTCGATGTTCGCAAGGCCTTCGACGGTGTTTGCCACGACCACATCCTTTCCCAACTCGCCTCCCTAGACTGTGGCTCCCGCATGTACTGTTATATCCGCTCATTCCTCTCTAAACGTGTCGCTCGCTTTCGAGTCGACACCTATCTGTCCGACCCCCACAACCTCACCCGAGGCACTCCTCAAGATGCTGTTCTCTCTCCTACCCTTTTCAATCTTGCTATGGCCCCTCTCGCCTCCCAGCTAGCTGAAATTCCCGACCTGCATCATATATTTTACGCCGATGACATCACTCTCTGGTGTTCATCTGGCTCTCCCGGTCACGTACAGGACACCCTGCAACGTGGCCTAGATCTCATCGACTCCTTTCTCACCACCGCTGGCCTCTCTCCTGCTCCTGAGAAATCCGAGCTTCTCCTTCTCAACCATTCCTCCTACCAGCGCTCACACAACCACTTCGTCTCTCTCCACCTTTCTGGCTCTCCCATTCCTGTCGTCACACTGTGCAAAGTTCTTGGCTCCCTTTGCATGCGGCTAAGAATGTGCAATCCCTTCACCGCGCTGACACCACCTGCCACTCTGTAACTCACCTCCTGCGGCGCGTGGTCACTCGACGCTCAGGTCTCCACGAGGCTCACGCGTGCCGAGTTGCCCACGCGCTGGCCCTCAACAAGGTATTGTACTTTGCACCCTACGCTTCCTTCACTCAGACTCAACTTAACGCTCTCGAGACTGCCCTTGTGGGCCTCTACAAGGCAGCTCTCAACCTCCCTATCACTACCTCTACCACTAAGCTCTTTGCCAGAGGCCTCTTCCATCCTCTTCGTTCTCTTCTCAGTCTCCATCGTGACTCGCAGCTTGCCCGGCTTTCCCTTACCCGTCAGGGTCAGTGGTTATTGACTCAAGCAGGTATCTCGCCCATTCCAATCTCCCCGTTTACCTCTCCTATTCCCACCCTCGTCCCCAATCTTCGTATCCTTCCCCTCCCGACCAACATGTCCCCCGTCCTGCACGCCGGACGTCGTCATGCGGCCGCACAGCACCATTCTCCTCTCTTTGATACCCAGGGTGTAGCTTACACGGATGCCTCCTTCGTGGCTCCTCGAGGTTCCTGCGGCTACGCCCTGTACCATCCACACCTCCCTGCTCCTGAAACCCACACCCTCCTCTACACCCTCCAGACGCATTGTCCCTCGAGGTCCTCGCCATTGCGCATGCCCTCCAGTCATTTTCCCTCCTTCCCTCTCTCCAAGAGTACACAGTCTATTCGGACTCACAAGCCGCTATACACCACATACAGAAACGCACCCTGACCCCTTCTCTCCAACAGGAGGTCAAACGAGCGGTCTCCGCACTGCAGCCTTCCATCGTTTTCCTCCGCTGGGTCCCTGGGCATTCAGGGATTGACGGCAATGAGCTGGCCCATCAGCTCGCCCGCGACACACTTTTCCGGGCACCGTTGATCCCCTGGCCCAAGCCCTCGGAGGACGGTGGTAGACTCACCCTTCGCCGCACCATAAAAGAGGTCTACCTTGAGCTCCGCCTCGACAAACGCCTTTACCCTCCCCCTCATCCATCACTCACGGTGCCGGAGTCTCGCCTTCTTCGGCACATTCAGATGAATGCAGTTATCACCCCGTCCCGCCTCTTCCTCTATCGCTATCGATCGGACCCTTCCTGTCCCAACTGCCCCTGTATCTATGCGGACCTGGCCCATTGCCTATTCTATTGCCCGGCTGCTCAGCAGTCGGGTTCCTTCCCCCCACCCTCTCTATCCATAACCACGTGGCTCGACTGGCTTGGCGCTGAAGGGGAAGAAGAACAGCGGCTTCTGGTCGCCCAGGCGGTCGAAATGCTCGGCCTGTAAATTATGGTCGATTAAAAATCTTTTACTGCTACTACTATTTCCATCTATTTCTCCGACCACAAAGCTGCCTTCATGACAATCAAGGAGTGTTAGAGGAGCCTTTCTTGAAGAAGGAACATGTGTGAACCATAACGAGTTGTCTGGAATTGCAGATACATGTGCTGCTTGAATTATTTGTCTTAATCTACCGAAAAGCTGAAACACCTGGTGAGCTGCGCTCAAATTTCTCATTAGGAAGAAGCGTAGTTGTGGGCAAATTTTTGGACATTTACCAACCAATATGATAGGCGCGTGCCAATAATCTTCATAAATATTGCAAATGATATGCTTCAGTGAAATAGACGGCACATATTGTAGGCTTGTGGGAGGTTTCTCTGCCTTTAGTACTGAGACTACCGCCGCCTGTTTGCAGTCGATTGGAATTTTTCCTTCTTGCCATACCTTTCTTATTATGCCCAACAAGCACTCAACTGCATTTTGTTCCAAGTTGTTCAAGTCCTAATAAGGAATTTAGTCATATCTAGGCGCTGTTTTGCTACTCGCTTCTTTGATAGCAGCTATTAACTGTAATTTTAAAGTGGTGATGTCGTCTCGTTTTTGTTAACCGCGTCCTCTGTCGGTGGACCAGCCGGTTAATGTGCATGATTCGGGAAGAAAAAGATGGAAGTCTGATCAGCAAACTCCTCTGGTGTTAGCTGTGAAGCGGGTCTAATACTCCCTGCATGATGTTTGATCTGCCGCCCCTTTTCCATGCCACGGAAGGTCCTCCAGAGAGCCCTGTTGGTCGTTCCTGAGCCAGAACGACTCTTACCAATCGTCCCACCTATTATGAGCCGCTTGCTTTTCATTGCGGCGGTCCTGTGCCGTCACTCGGTTCACCTCATTTTTTTTTTTTGCACGTCTTCAGGATGCCGATCGGCGTGCACAAATTTGTATAAAGAGAAGGTTAGGAGTAGGCTGATCCTTGTTCACGGTCGTTTGCACTGATGCTGTGCACAAAAAGCGTGTTAAGAGTGGGCACAAGGGCATTCGCGCTGACGGCATCAGTGCTATTATCTTGCCGCGCACCACACCACTGTGTTGCAGAAACTTTTGTCTGCATTCCTCTCTTTGTCCCAAACTAAAACCTATGAATGAGAGCATGTAAGTGCTCCACACATCTAATTCTGCCAGCCACTGTAGTGCATCGGGGCACTTCCACCAAGTCTGATCCAGTCAGTGTGTTTGTGTAGGAGGCTGTGTTGTTAACCCTGGGTGATTTAGGAGCGTAATCTCCATTTCTGTGAAGACAGTGTGAACTTCATCATCCTTTTGGAGTCAGTGTGTCGAACATTAAAATCTTCACCTAGTAGTATCGGGTTCCCAATGCGTGAATGACGAATATGTTTAACTCTTCTAATTATAACTGCCACATTTCTGGGACGAGCGTACACGGACACTAGTATCAGGAGCGTTTTGATTGGATGCACGAGTTCCGCAACTACTTATTGCTGAATTCTGTACCACCTGCTGAAATCGAGTGGCGTTTTGGGGAATTTTGGCCCTAATATAGACGGCAGCATTTCGTGGCAATTCCGTGTCTGCTCTTGCTCTTTTAACAGGGATTGAAGGGCACTGGTACCCTATATATCTTTTGATTTACAAACAACCGACTGTTTTCCTCTATCAATAGTGCCCATGGGTGTAGCCTGCTATTGTTTAATTTTCTCTAAATTTCCAGAAACTTATTACAGAGCCTTCCGCAGTTCGATTGTATAATCTCTTGGCGATTTTTTTCGGCTATTTCTGTGCTTGATGTATACTGCTCTAAATGAATTCTATCGATTTCCTAAGAGTTTCTAGTAGCGCCTCCCAAATCGATGGGCTATCGCCAGGTTTATATTTCGGAACGTCCGCTGACCTTGCTGCCTGACTCCCTGCTGGCGTCTCATTCTATTTTTGTTAGCTCTCCTAGATATGTTCGGCCATACTTGCTTCCTTCAGGCGCAGCCGTGCAGTTCTTGTTGCCAGCTTCGCAATTTCCTTGTCAATTGCAACGTGCCGGCGCTTACATACCTCATGTTACTGAAAATCAGTGGCAGTAAATGCCACCGCCCTGCGTTCTCTGCGTCACCCTGTCTTCAGCGGCGAAGCAAAAGATGTTCTGTTCTCTGGATTCTCCGCAAGAGGCTCTTGTTCTTCAGTTGCATCATCTCGGAGCTCTTACGACAGAGCAGAAAATCTGTCCTTAACCACAGGCAGTGCAATTTGTTTCCATCACGCAACCGTTACTAAGTCGTGCTTTCGCTTTTTTTGTTGGACACCTAGAGGAACTGATTTCATGATGATTAGATTGGCATACGCCGTATTTGAATTTTGCCTCGCCTGGTTTTGTCAAGCCGTCTGGGTTCACTCCACGCACGCATTCACGCACGCACGCAGGCACACACACACACACCAAACACACAGACACACCCCAAACACACACACGCACACACACGCAGACACACGCAGACAAACACCCACAAACACACACACACACGCACACAGACACACACGCGAACACACTGGGTGTGTTGGTAGATGACATGCATTTAAGCGATTCAATCAACAGACATTAAAGAAAAAAATTCACTTAGTTTACGCAGTGCTGAGTAAGTATCGAAGCGGACAGTCCACATGTAATGCAATGGTTCTTGGTACGTCGTTTTGTATTTTGCGTTTCATGTCCCTTCTGCTTCGGCGAATCTGGGCCGCATCTTTGGGAAATAAAAAAAAAGCTCTTCGGAGGTCCTTTCTGAACCGTTCGAATGCGTTGGCGTTTTGTGTTGGCCCTGATTCTTTTGAATCTATGCCTTTAAGGTGCGGCACGATAAAGTTAACGAGTTAATACCAATATAAGCGGAATTAATCATTCTCTACTTTACATTCGTATAACACTACTGGCTTAGCGACGCAGTGGATAAGCGACGTGTGACTGCCCCGGCAGGTGACTGGTTCAAATACAACCACCGGTTAGACTTGTGAGGCACAGGTTGCTCGGGAAAAGCAACCTATTGCTCAGGACGCACTGGCACAGCTTGCATTTCCCGAGCAGCCCCTTGCGACCGACCTATGATTAAAATAACTGCAAACTTCCACGGCGTGCAGTTTCCTAGCAATTCCATGGGCAGGTTGTGATGACGCTACAAGGGTCGTGACACGCCATGGGTCACACGTTATGGCGGCCGCTTTATCGGGTTTCACAGGCCCTTTTAATGATAAAGCACTAATAAAGAAAATGGCTTGGCTTCAGTGCACGCAGTGGCCACTTGAGCACGGGGTAAGCGCATCCAACCCGAAGACGGCAAAAGTGGAGCGACAGATACGCAGCTTCTGTTCACGTCAGTGCGCAAAGAATGTGCATATAGAGCTCTTAAATATTTCAATACAGCTCTCGCTGCAAAAAAATTCTAATTATGCCCCATCGATTCCGACTTCCCTTCTACCGTTTTGAAACTTTCAACTAATAGACTGTGCCAAAGGCCATATTTCTTTTTTTTTCATTGCTGCGGGATTCAGCATAATCATAAAAATTCGCACCAGTTGCAATGCCTAAGTCCTCACTAAGTTCGTTTCATAGCACCGTTTCTTTTTAGTTTCAATGCGGAGCATCTTGGTGATTGCGGTTCTGTACGTACTTGAGACAGCCGCCCGTGTCACGCCACATTCTTACCCGCTATTCACTAATAAAGTGTAGGGGGTAGCTGGTCGCATATGCTAACCACGAAAGCTTTGTGCCCTCAATTTGCGTACAAAAGCCCGAACAGTATAAAAAAAAGTTGCAACAGAGGCGGCTGCCACAAATTCTGCGAAAACCTTGCTAGATCGCGTGCATTGTTTGCTCCACAGGCCGGTTCTAGCCACCTTGGCTCAATGGAAACAATTTCAAGATAACTACACAAAGAGGATGTGCAATTCCGAAGCCTCTCCGCACACAGCGCACAAAGAGTAGTTGGGGTGATAGAGCGTCCGCAGAATAAGAAAAAACATTTATTAAGCGCATTACAAAGAAACGCTCAAAAGTCTCCGATATATAAAGTGACGCTAGTACTTAATCTAATCTGGCCGCAAATATGGCAGAAACTATACTGCGAAACGAATAGCCCCATTGCAGTAAAGGGTTCTTTGTGTTGGGCCTCCCACGTGCGCAAGAGAATCTGTTTTTTTTATGCAGGGTTTTTATGTGTAGGCCCTGTTAGACGAAACACTTTACACTAGAGGTCGACAGAAAAAGGACTTCTTTAAAGAGGATGTCTCGTGACGGCCATGCCATTTTATGGTGCGCAAGCAACTGAAATCCAAAGGTAGCTTGCGCATAATTTTGTTGTTTATGCAGGCTCTTAACCCTGCACTTGACGCTAAGGCACCGCTGCAGTTTACGCATTAAGAATTTCCGGTTCTTTTGAAGGGACACCGACGACGAAGGGAAGTTATCCTATATTGAGTCACTATTGCCCTATTATTGAAAAAGACTCTACATAAACTGATAAGAAAGCTTTTTGAAACGAATGTGTCAGAACACGAACCGGCGCTGTCGCCACTTCAAAGCTTCGACAACACAACACACGGTGATGTCTACACAGCCCCGAAGGAAGAATAGCAGTAACATTCCTTTGAAGGCACGTTTTCTGAGCACTGTGGAATAAAGCACCCAACACTACACAATAATGAAGACGCTCGGGGCATGTTCTTCCGCAAAGCCAATTTCCCTGATGCTCGCCGACGTCATTGTCGGTCGCCCTGGAGCTTCCTAAACGGTCAAGGTGCGATCGCACGTGCAACGGCGAAATTTTCGGACATCTTCGGGATTCTCGACTCGGCTCAGTTTGCTGAATAACTCTTGCGTACAGAGATGACTAATGTGATGTACAGGTGACTGCTCTGCCATTCTCTTGAGGCACTACCATGGCTTAAACTTTCAGGCCCTTGACAAAGCTTGAAACCACCGCTGCATTTTTGAAAACCTAAGGCGACAGAAAGTAAGAGTTCAAGAAAAGTGACAGATTATGGCCGTAGCAGACACTAGCATGCCTCACACTCGGCACACTCACGACAGGCACGGATTTCACTGTCTCCTTGCGACTGGAGACTGCAGAAAAAAAAATCTAGGTTTTGAATCCATTGCCGTGTCCGGTAGTAGAATCATGTACAAAAGAAACGGAGCGGCGACCAAAGGTTGTTAAAAATGTTAGATGTTTCAGCTTCAGCATGAAATCCTTGCTCTCTGAAGGCACGTCGAAAGCACAAAGTTTAACTGTGTCACACTAATCGCCCCAGACATCTCAATTATGTAGGCGAAAGATTACTGTCGTTGCAAATGAGTTTTATTTTAGCTGCATTATCAGGGACTCCAGATATCCGCGCAACAGTCAATTGTTTTCGCTTCCGATAAATTATCCTACTTCCTGGGCGATCTTGAATGTCACAGATTTCCGTGTGGCGCAAGAGTGTTGGATGCAGTATGCTTATTTTTCACACCGTACTTGTGATACCTAGATCATCTTTAGAAGTTGACGCTCTCGCCTTTGTAAGAGCAGTCGCAGATCGCGCCCATAATTTTAAGGCGAAAGCCATCAATACCTCGTACTGTCGTGACCAAGACATGTTAGCAAATGTGTCCGCGTTTCGGATGCATCCCTTATATGGGCATATGCCAATCAATAGCCAATCGATACTTAATCGGGTGCAATCGGTTGGTTGGTTTGGTTGGTTTATGGGGTTTAACGTCCCAAAGCGACTAAAGCTATGAGAGACGCCGTAGTGGAGGGCTCCGGAATTTTCGACCACCTGGGGTTCTTTAACCTGCACTGGCATCGCACGGTACACGGGCCTCTACAATTTCTCTTCCAAGAAATTCAGCCGCCGCGGCCGGGATCGAACCCGCCACTTTCGGTCAGTAGCCAAGCACCATAATCACTAAGCCACCGCGGTGGCGGGGGGGTGCAATCGAGACATCGGAACATGATATAACGTAATTTCATGATTATATCATTGTACTGAATGACCAGTTGACTAATTGGTAATTAGTAGTAGTTAAGAAGTAGCACGTGGGACTGTGCACTGCACCTGTACCTTATGTAAGTTGGTGTGGTCTATTGCCACCCTTCTTCCCGCGTCTCACACGCCCTTTTGTCTTTCTACAACCCCCCTGTTACCTCCTCTTTATTTTCCGCCCTGGGCAAGTTCCTTCACTCTCTTCCTTCTAACTCCCATCTCCTCTTTGGTGGCGACTTTAATGCCCCTCACACACTCTGGGGCTACCCTCAAACCCTCAAACCCGGCCGCCTCCTCCACTGTCTGGCCCAGGAACGCCAACTCACCCTTCTCAATACTCCTGGCTCTCCTACTCGAGCGGGCACTGCCTCACAGCGCCCCACGACACCCGATCTCACTTTCTCTCGGGGTTCACTTCCATTTCACTGGCAAGTGACAGCCGAAACTCTTCTCAGTGACCACTTCCTCGTCCATATTCACACCTCTCTTTCCCACATCCCTCGATGTCATCCGGTCATTCACACTGACTGGCACGCCTTCCGCACTAATCTCGGCTCTGACTCCTTTCAATCCTACGACGACTGGACGTCGCGCATCACTGCAGCGCTCACGTCCAGTAGCCGTCGTGTTAGCTCTTGTCACCAAGTCCCAGGCCCAGATCCTCACCTACTCCGTTTATGGCGTCGCCGTAAATGTCTTCAACGCTCCTTCCGCTGCCAACCCCACAATGCCCAACTTTCTTCCCGGACCACTGCTTTGCGGGCCGAGATCGTCGCCCACTGCGCCTCACTCGAGCACTCTCGTTGGAGTGCTCTTTGTGACCGTCTTGACTCTGCATTGCACTCGCGATCCACATGGTCTCTCTTCAAATCCCTCCTTGGCACTAAGCCTGCCCTTGCTCCCACTCTAGCTAAAGCCCTCACTCAAGGAACTCACTCCGATGTTTTTGATCAGCTCGCCTCTCTCTATTTCCCGCCCCCTCTGGCACCCTCCTACCCGGTGTAATGCGGTGGACCTAAGCCCGATCTGGACCAATCCTTCACTCTCCGGGAGCTCGAATCGGCTCTGGCTGCTAATGCTACACGCTCGGCTCCCGGTGAGGATGCCATTACATACACCACACTTCGCAACCTTTCTGACTGCGCCAAAGAATTCCTCCTTAAAACCTACAATGATGCATGGGACAGCGGCTGCCTGCCCAGCTCCTGGGCCTCCTCCCTCATTTCTATTATTCCAAAGCCGAGCAAGCCTCCCTCTCTCTCTAACCTCCGCCCAATCTCCCTGACATCATGTGTTGGTAAGACCCTTGAGCGAATGGCCCTGACTCGCCTCTCTAATTTTCTCGAGACGAGGGAGTTCTTCCCTCATTCTCTCATCGGCTTCCGACGCCACGTCTGTGCACAGGACATGTTTCTGGTTCTCCAGCACACGTTTCTGTCACCTACCCCCACTCAAATTCACGCACTTGTGACCGTCGATGTTCGCAAGGCCTTCGACGGTGTTTGCCACGACCACATCCTTTCCCAACTCGCCTCCCTAGACTGTGGTTCCCGCATGTACTGTTAAATCCGCTCATTCCTCTCTAAACGGGTCGCTCGCTTTCGAGTCGACACCTATCTGTCCGACCCCCACAACCTCACCCGAGGCACTCCTCAAGGTGCTGTTCGCTCTCCTACCCTTTTCAATCTTGCTATGGCCCCTCTCGCCTCCCAGCTAGCTGAAATTCCCGACCTGCATCATATATTTTACGCCGATTACATCACTCTCTGGTGTTCGTCTGGCTCTCCCGGTCACGTACAGGACACCCTGCAACGTGGCCTAGATCTCATCGACTCCTTTCTCACCACTGCTGGCCTCTCTCCTGCTCCTGAAATATCCGAGCTCCTTCTCCTCAACCATTCCTCATACCAGCGCTCACACAACCATTTCGTCTCTCTCCACCTTTCTGGCTCTCCCATTCCTGTCGTCACGCAGTGCAAAGTTCTTGGCTTTCCTTTGCATGCAGCCAAGAACGTGCAAGCCCTCCACCGTGCGGTCACCACCTGCCACTCCGTAACTCACCTCCTGCGGCGCGTGGTCACTCGGCGCTCAGGTCTCCACGAGGCTCATGCGTGCCGAGTTGCCCACGCGCTGGCCCTCAACAAGGTCTTGTACTTTGCACCCTACGTTTCCTTCAATCAGACTCAACTTAACGCTCGTGAGACTGCCCTTGTGGGCCTCTACAAGGCAGCTCTCAACCTCCCTATCACTACCTCTACTGCAAAGATCTTTGCAACAGGCCGCTTTCATCCTCTCCGTTCTCTGCTCTCTCTCCATCATGACTCGCAGATTGCCCGGCTTTCCCTTACCCGTCAGGGTCAGTGGTTACTGACTCAAGCGGGTATCTCGCCCATTCCCTGCGCCCCGTTTACCTCTCCTATTCCCACCCCGGCTCCCAATCTTCGGATCCTCCCCCTTCCGTCCAACATGTCCCCCGTTCTGCACGCCGGCCGTCGTCACGCGGCCGCACAGCACCATTCCCCTCTCTTTGATACCCAGGGTGTAGCTTACACGGATGCCTCCTTCGTGGCTTCTCGAGGTTCCTGCGGCTACGCCCTGTACCACCCCCCCCCCCTCCCCGCTCCTGAAACTCACACCAGCGGGCCGTTTCTACACCCTCCGGATGCATTGTCCCACGAGGTCCTCGCCATTGCGCATGCCCTCCAGTCATTTGCCCTCCTTCCCTCTCTTCAAGAGTACACAGTCTATTCAGACTCACAAGACGCTATACACCACATACAGAAACGCACCCTAACCCCTTCTCTTCAACAGGAGGTCGAACGAGCGGTCTCCGCATTGCAGCCTTCCATCGTTTTCCTCCGCTGGGTCCCTGGGCATTCAGGGATTGACGGCAATGAGCTGGCTCATCAGCTCGCCCGTGACACACTTTTCCGGGCACCGTTGATCCCCTGGCCCAAGCCCTGTGGGAGACTCACCCTTCGCCGCACCATAAAAGAGGTATACCTCGAGCTCCGCCTCGACAAACGCCTTTACCCTCCCCCTCATCCATCACTCACAGTGCCGGAGGCTCGCCTTCTTCGGCACGTTCAAATGAATGCAATCATCACCCCGTCTCGCCTCTTTCTCTATCGCTATCGATCGGACCGTTCCTGTCCCAACTGCCCCTGTATCTATGCGGACATTGCCCATTGCCTCTTCTATTGCCCGGCTGCTGAGCAGTCGGTTTCCTACCCCCCACCTTCTTTATCCATCACCACCTGGCTCGACTGCCTTGGCGCTGAAGGGGAGGAAGAACAGCGACTTCTGGTCGCCCAGGCGGTCGACATGCTCGGCCTGTAAATTTTGGCCGAATAAACTTCTACTACTACTACTACACTAATTAATCAGTGTACTAGTTAAGGTCACGTTAACTATCACTAACCATACATTAACTAGTATCACGAAATGTGCAAGTCATGCTTAACTATCATAAACCATCATTGAATACTAGACGTTTCTAGACGTTTCATAGACATTATGTTGAACATTCTATCTAGAGAGTTCCATCACTTGACAGGTAAGTGAGAGGACACGATGGATGGCATTAGAACAATGGTAAAGACCAATTAGCCTTTCTATTCAGACCAGATAAATAAATAAAACCGTGAAGGAAATTGGTCAGTTGCGGAAATCGAACCAGGGTGTCAGGAGTGCGAGACGAGCACGCTAACCACTCCGTCATGTCAGCTCGATGGTTTGGAATGAACAAAGGCGCGTCTCCCATCTTCCTCCCTTCCCTTACGGTGAGCTTCAGATGTCCACCGAGATATGCGAGATAGATACATTTCCTTTCCCCAAAAAACCAATTTGCCGTCGAGGAAGGCGTAGAGCCGAACGGGCGATGGCTTTCTGTGGACTCCCATGGCAGCGCTACAAGACGCTGTCGCGTTTCACTCTTAGAGGCGAAGCTTAACATCTTAACCACACATCAGTAACACAAGCAGCAACAAGCCGCATTCCTCTGCGCTACTGCTGCTCTCAATAACGTCCTGCTTACATTGGCTGCTGCCTAGATTGCTACAGAACACTTCGGCAGCTTTAACGATCTGATCGATATTGCTAATAACTTTGCTGCCTTTGTTTGTTAACGCACACACGTGATTTTTGCTTACGTATAGTTTCTTCTATATACAGCTTCTTGCCTACGATATTTTTTTAAACGTCACTAACCATCATCACATTCCTGAGCATGGAGTTAGGGCGGGGAGCTTTCTTCATAGGCGTTATGCAAAATATCTGCTCTCTCGGGCAAAACTACGGTTTTGCTCTCGCCCAAGAATGCTGTTATCACTTTTCATATGGGTCTCCCTGCTGAAAAAAATTCTATGATGCAGTTATGTCATACAGGCTTCATCATAGAATATCGTACAATTTGTATGATATATCATACGATTTCTATCATATTCTATGACATCTTTATGATGACTGTATCATTTTACAGAAATGTATGAGATTTGTATGAAAAGTTTCTCTGATTTGTAAGATAAGTCTGTGATATTTGTATGACAAACTGTATAAGTTTATTGCATCATATAACTTTTTTCAGCAGGGCTGCCCTCCTAAATTAGGCCACGCTTTGATTGGTTTGAATACCGGAAGTCTCCCATAGCCCTGCGACGGTGTTGTCTGCGCAGGGCTGGGTGCCCATTCACAAGATAAGGACACGCTTGACAGTGTATCTCTCATTAGTATCATTAGTACAGCTGCAGCAAATGCGTCTGTGGTGTAGTGTTTTCACCCAGACGAATTTTACCTTCAAGCACACAGACACAACCTTTAATTATAAATTCGGATAGAAATGGCAGAAAATTCGAACTATAATAAACCGTCGTTTTGAGTTTCGACACTATTTTATCCAAAATTTTCTTGGAACTTATCTTCTCAATCCCACGCTTTGGTGTTGTCGCTATCATTTCTTTCTGGAGATTCCAAATAGTATGCTTTTTGTTTCGCGGAAAAATTTTTCCTTTCATTGGCTTATTAAGTGTACAACTTCTTTTAACATATTTGCGTCGGGTTCCTTTCTAAATATTCGCTGCGTTTTTTTGGTATGACTATATATTTGAGTGTTTAACCAAGGGTCTCAATACAGTCTCTCATTTTTGGAGCCCTCATCTGCGAAGAAGCATGCATGGATAAAAATTTTTGCAACAAATAAGTTTAATTTGACATGAACGTTAACCATGTGTCCTGTGTTTCCTCGATCATTGCATTTGTCAACAGAGGATGGTCGACAAGAGCAACCAGGCTCACACACTAACACACTGATGGCAGGCTCTGCCATAAAAGAGCAGTGGCGCATCTTAACTTCACAGCGGCGCCACTACGCCAGGAATAGTAAGGAAAACACCCATGAGGAGGAATATAGAGGATGATCAATTCTTTATATATTGACATTAAAACATTATCGGTGTCCGAAGAACTGGCGTCCGCGAGCACTGGATGTGAACACCAGAAACGAAGGGAAAACCAATCTCCTAGTGTACCTAATTCGCATTTGATCAAGCTGCACCAATCGATCATCGTTTTTTTTTCCGCACGCGGCAGATATAACACAATCCTGATGTTGTGCAAGCACAATCGCGACACAATTTTTCTTCGTACGTGATTCTTCTCTCTGTCCCTGCTTCTTCGGAGTTCCTAATGCCTGTTACAGGTTTGGAACTGACGGCTGGCAGCACGTGCTCACCGGCAACGAGGAGGAGGAGTAATTTATTCTTCTAAATAGAAAGACATTATTAAGGGCCATATCAAACTTCTGTGTCCCAAAAAAAAACAAAAAAGCCCCGTATTTCAGCCGCCGCCATCAGTCCTGCCACATGGCGCTTGGCTCATGAGGGTGCCCTCCACAATTGCCCTGAGCAGTGCTCCAGACAGAACATGCACAAACTTCGTAGCGAACGCAGGGGATAACTCGGCGAAGAACCGGACTTTCCCTCCCGTATAGCACCTGTAAAGCCTTAAAGGCGAGAGTGTCCTCAATTTGGGGCTTCCAATGCCGTGAAGATGGCACAAAAGCTACAGACTCTCATATTAGGATTGTTTTATTTCTAGGAGAGACAAGAAGGAATTCGAGAAAAATGTGCGGACATGAAAATATATTGTCGGAAAAAGTACCGTCAAAAGTAGTGTACTCAGTGATGTGCACTCACAGCAAAGAAAAAGAAGAAACTCTGTTTGCGCGTCATTTGACAGATATCGTGGTCATGTGAGGTCAATGAGTGCGGAGATTAGGGGAGAAAAGGGGCTGCGAAAGCTTTGCGCCTAAACAAAACAGACCGGCATATATACCGGGTGTTTCTCCGATGGGGTTATGCACTATTTAAAAACAGGCTTTTTAGTCGATAGAGCCCTTTTTTCTCCATACCCGTCGTGGAGTCCGCAGAGTACGCCAAATGCGAGTACTCTGCGGATCATAACCGAATGTTGTAATCATTAACGGCGTCAATCACCACCTATTGAAGCGAAGCTCATTGTTTTTACTTAATACGAGTTCTTAAGAGGGTATGTAATTATGTAAAGTCATCCTGTGAAATCCCATAAGAAACGAACGTCAGTAAACAAGATAGTGAGGGCGACGTTTTGTAAAACAAAGTGGCCATGCTGTTTATTTTCGAAACGACAGTCGACACGTTTATAGAATATGACGTCTCAGGCGCTCCAGTTTCTGCTACACACGGTTGCAGAAAGAATGCTCGTTTTGATTTAGACCAATCAGGCTGTAAACTGAAAAATTACTGGATGCATTAGCATACTTATGCAAATTGCGTGTTAGTTTCTACGCATGGTATTATACGTGAGAAGCTCTACAGATGTTCTGTGCATCACGCCAAAAACTACACAAATCATTGCCAAGTAGAGTTTGAGTATAGTTAGCATCAGATGCAAAACGATGGTGGAACAGATAATTAGACCTCCTGGCAGTTAACCGAAATATTCAAGGTGTACATGCGTAAAGTGCAAACAACGCAGTCAAGGATCACCTGCAGGATTGAGTTCTGCTTGCTCGCTTTTTGAGAAACGGTAGTAAAATGATAAAAACTGCTCCTATTACTAGCTTTGTTGAAAGTTACTATGTTGCTACTGCGTCACGAGTAGCAGAGAGTAATTGATATAGGTAACAAGAATGAATAATTATTAATTATTGCTTTTAATAGAAAAACGTCCTACAGAATGCGGAACCTGAATATCCGAGCTTTAATAAAACTGCAAAGCTCTAGGGAAGAATCGTAACTGGCGTAATATGCATGTATTCAACAGATCGCAATATGCACCAGCCAGTTACTGCAGTGTTTCGTCTTCAGCCTATGACGAAGGCGAACTTAAGCAACCGAATTCGAACCTGAGCTACCACATCGGCCCGTGATTCAAAGTTTTCTCCTCCTGAGCCGGGAATGCGCCCAATATTTTCCCTGCAGTTATTTCTGTTCGTTCAATGGTAGTGGCACGTGGCACGTGGCGTGAGCATTGCGTTAATCATTTAAAGGACAATCCAGCGCTGATGGCTCGTCGGTTCCTGCGGGTAAACGCCTGTATTTTTTAGGCGCAGCCATTTCTTGTCTATAATGGCCTTTGCTCTGGAGTCTTCTTGAGAGGATGGAGAGGAAAGATGAAAAGAGGAGGGTTTTTGCGATCTATCGTAAAAGCGGGATGAGGAAAAGTGAACTGTGCAGGGCAACTGGTGCAAGCGTTACGCGACCATTCCTGTGCTGAGTGACATTGGCGGGTGCACAAGAATTTGAGGTGGAAGGATTAAAGAAGGAGAACAAGAAGGCGCGGTGTAGGTCACTGCAGGCGAAAAGCGTTTTTTTTTTTCACGTAGCGGGTCACACGAACCACCAGCTGGGGGGCATGATTATGAGTGCAGGCCCTTACATTGCCGACTCGAGCTATCACGCAAGGGACAAATAAAGTACAGAAGTAAACTTCCTTTACGGCTCAATAATGGCATACTTTGCATGCGAGGTCAGCAGAATGAAGTTAAGAAAAAAAAGGAAACATTAACATTGTGACGCATAGGGTCCTTAAGGGCCTCAGTATACTCCGACCGATTCTCAAAATTTTATGAGGTACACTGCTGTATCGACTGATGTTTACAAATGCATCTCTATGCCATTGAGCTAGCACCGATTCCAATTTTCAAATGCACCAGAAAAGAGGTGGAGCGCTGGCAATGGGGGCACATGGTCGCACCAGTCATGAAAGAGTAGACAGAGAGCGGAAAAAGACAGGAATACCTGGCGTCAAGTTTGCTGGGAAAAATCACAAAAAGCGATGGGTGGCATAAGATTACAATAGCCTACAGCGGTGCGGCGTCGACAGTGTGTTGAGAACTACGGTGTTCGAAGAAAAATCTGATGCCAAGGAGAATCACAGGACACATGGTTAACGTTCAAGTCAAATCAAACTAATTTGTTGCGAAAATTTTATACATGCATGATCTCCGCTTTCAACGTTTCGGTTAAATACTCAAGGTAGTGAAATATATAGTCATACCTACAAAATGCAGAGGATATTTGCAAAGGATCCCGACACAAATATATTCAAAAAAGGAGCACACTTAGGAAGGCAACAAAAGGTAGAGCCTATGCGCGAAAAACAAAAAAAAACATACTATCTGGAATCTCGAAAAAGAAATGCTAACGACAAAAACCGAAGCGTGGGATATTGAAGATAAGTTACAACAAAATTTCGGATCGCATAGTGTTCAATTTTGATACGATGTATTAATGCAAGGTGAATTTTCTGCGATTCCGATCGAAATCCTTTAAAACTAAAGCTCTATCTGCGTGCTTGAACGTAAAATTCATCTGGGTGAAAACATCACGCCGCAGACGCATTTGCGGCAGCTGTACGAAAGAGATGTACACTATGAAGCGTGTCCTTGTGTTGAGGATAGGCGCTCAGCCCTGCGCGGACAACATCATCGCAGTCTATGAGACATTTCCTAAATTCAAACCAATCAATGCGCGGCCTAATTTAGGACAGCAGATCCAGATGAAGATGATTACAGCATTCTTGGGCGTGAGCGAAAACGTAGCTCTGCTTGAGATAGCAGATTTTTTGCATAAAGGCTATGAAGAAAGCTCCTCACAATAACTCCCTGCTGAGCAATGTGATCACAGTTAGTACCATTTAAAAAAATTGCAAGCAAAAAGCGGTATATAGAAACTAACCGTAAAGAAAATAAGTTGGATGCGTTGAGACCCAAAGACGGCAATATCATTAGCAGTATCGATAATATGTTTAAAGGTGCCGAAATTTCTATACCAATGGACGCAGTAGCTAATGTAAGCCGGACGTTAACTGAGAGAGGCAGGAGCGCACAGGAATGAGGCATCCTGTCAGTAACGAAATAGCATGTAGAAAGGCTTAGAAGCAATGGAAAGCGGGAAAGCAGATCTTGACAAGGCAACTGTAGATCTTTTCATGGACGGTAGACAGATCCCTATCTTTTTTTTAGCATAAAACATGAAATACAAACACACAACTTCAGGGACCCAACAAAATGTGTTTAAGGGTCCAGATTGCTATAAGCTAATACATATCATGTAGAGGCCACACCAAATTACGCAACTATTTAGCAATAAGTATATTACAGAAGTAGGCACTGGATACAAGTGAAAACATCAAGTAAACATGTTATTTTTAGACAAAAACACAAACTAAAGCACTAAAAAATGTAGACTGGGATGAATTCAGTAGAAAATGTTTAATTGTTTTTGAAAGGCGTGAAGAGTAGGTGAAATTCGAACATTATAATCAAGACTGTTTCATAAATAAGGACCCGAAAATTGTAATGTTTGTCGGTCATAATTGGTATGTATTGTAGGAAGCAAGAGCCGATGTCTTGTAGTAGACGTTTTGGTGCGTAGTGAGTGATGAAGATATACTGTAGTTAAATTGAGTGTGTTGTGAATGATCTGATAAATTAAAAAAGCGGTATTATAAGTTACTAGGTCGTATATATTTAGGATACCCAGAACGGCAAATAATTCATCTGGATGAGCATGCTGAATATTTTGCGCGCCAATTCGAAGAGCTCTTATTTGAAAAGCATATAAAGGGGAAATGTGAGATGAATATGGGCATCCCCAAAGAGATATATAATAATTAATATGTGAATGGACAAAGGCGTAATAAGCGTTAACAAGATGTTGTGAAGGTGTAGGTTGCGCAACCCCGGGACGAACCACGAAGAAAAGACACAGAGACACACAAAAGCGCATATGGAAGACGAAGAAGAAGGGGAGGACACACAAAAAAAGGGCCCACTGAACTAGAAAGGAATTTCAATAAAACTTCGCTTGCGCCTAGTTGGTACATGATGTTGTGAAGGAGTAGGTTGCGCAACCACATTACGAGCCACGAAGGAAAGACACAGAGACACACACAAGCGCTTTTTGTGGAAGAAGAAGAAGAAGGAGAGGACACACAAAAAGAAGGGCCCACTGAACTAGAAAGGAACTTCAATAAAACTTCGGTTCGGCCTAGTTGGTACATGATGTTGTGAAGGTGTAGGTTGCGCAACCACATTACGAGCCACGAAGGAAAGACACAGAGACACACACAAGCGCTTTTTGTGGAAGAAGAAGAAGAATTAAAGGACACACAAAAAGAAGGGCCCACTGAACTAGAAAGGAACTTCAATAAAACTTCGGTTCGGCCTAGTTGGTACATGATGTTGTGAAGGTGTAGGTTGCGCAACCACGGGACGAACCACGAAGAAAAGACACAGAGACACACACAAACGCATATGGAAGAAGAAGGGGAGGAAACACAAAAAAAGGGCCCACTGAACTAGAAAGAAACTTCAATAAAACTTCGGTTCGGCCTAGTTGGTACATGATGTTGTGAAGGTGTAGGTTGCGCAACCACGGGACGAACCACGAAGAAAACACACAGAGACACACACAAACGCATATGGAAGAAGAAGGGGAGGAAACACAAAAAAAGGGCCCACTGAACTAGAAAGAAACTTCAATAAAACTTCGGTTGCGCATAGTTGGTACATGATGTTGTGAAGGTGTAGGTTGCGCAACCACGGGACGAACCACGAAGAAAACACACAGAGACACACAAAAGCGCTTTTTGTGGAAGAATAAGAAGAAGGGGAGGACACACAAAAAGAAGGGCCCAATGAACCAGAAACGAACTTCAATAAAACTTCGGCTGGGGCTAGTTAACGTTCCTCCTTGCTGAGGCCAAGCCGCCATTCTTTATACGCAGGGCGTGAGTGAGTCGTTGGCTCGTGTTCTACGCACTTAAAATTTCAACGTCGCTTACAACCCAGCGTGCAGGCTGCGGCCTGAGTTTGTTGCTGTTCAGGTCCAGCTCAAGATAGAAAATTTTGCTGGCTTCATATATAAAATTCTGCGAGTAATCTGCGACTGCTCTTACAAAGCTGAGAGCATGAGCTTCGAAAGATGATGTAGGTCTCACAAGTAGGGTGTGAAACATAAGCACACTACATCCAACACGCTCGCTTGCGCCACACGGAAATCTGTTACATTCAAAATGGCCTGCGAAGTAGGACTATTTATGGGAACCGAAAACGATTAACTGTCGCGTCGATATCTGGAGTCCCTGATTATGCAGCTATCATAAAACTCAATTGCAACGACACTAATCTTTCGCCTACATAACTGTGATGCCTGGGGCGATTACTGCGACACAGTTAAGCTTTGTGCTTTCGACAGGCCTTCAGAGAGCAAGGATTTCTGGATTAAGCTGAAACATCTAATATTGTGAACAACGTTTGGCCAATGTTTCGCTTTTTTTTTCTACGTGATCCTACTACCGGACGAGGCGATTGCTTCAAACCCTAGATTTTTTCTGCACTCTGCCGTCGAAAAGAGCAGTGAAATTCATGCCTGCCGTGAGTGTGCAGAGTCTGAGGCATACTATTTACTGCTACGGCAATAGTCTTTGACTTTTCTTGAAATCTTGGTTTCCTTCGCCTAATGTTTTCAAAAATGCGGCAATGGTTTCAAGCTTTGTGAAGGACCTGAAAGTTTAACCCATGGTAGAGCATCGAGAGAACGGCAGAGCAGTCATATGTATTTCTCATTGCTCATCTCTGTACGGAA
>NC_143021.1:153313770-153338878 GCF_055824585.1 Amblyomma mixtum | reverse complement strand
CCTCGTCCTGTTGTAGCGGACCCCAAATTTGTGAGGATGTGGAAGATTTCAGGTTGAATTTACATAAACACTAAAGGTACAAGCAATAAACGAGGCTGCTTTTACAGGAAATGACACCAATTTCAATATTTGCGCGAAAAGAGGAAAGAGACAACAGAGAAACGCAACAACACACGGAAGAAAACACACGGAAGAACAGAACAAAATCCTCGCGAAAAATACACGAACAAGAAAGTCAAAAAGGAAAGGCACACTACTTGTCTCTCATACGAGCATCGAGCGGGGAGGACTGGCTGGGTGTCGGGCAGTCAGGCAGTCTCTGGACGTTCCAGTGTCGATTCACTGTTGCCGGCGTTTTCCACCTTGGCCTTCAACGCTACCGCAGCGTCAGCGTCTGTGGGCTGCCAGCACGGTTCCCAGGTGCAGTAGCCCGGGTGCGCCACGTAGGCGCCAGAGGCGGCCTGTGTGGAGCAGCTGACGGATGGACGGAGAAGAGTGGCGCCTGGGCCTGGTGGTTGGGGCTCTCGACAAAAGATGTCCGGCTCTGGTGGCCCGGACGTCTGTGGCTGAGGACCAAGCCCGGAACTCGGGGAGCCAGCAGAACTCGTCCACGTCCGTCGCCCACCGCGCTCTTCTTTTCCCACCCCGTAATCTTCTTCCACCTGTCCCGGCGTACCCCTCCGCACGCGCTCCTCATGATTTTTCGTCTTCTGCCTCACAATCGACGCTGGGTGGCGCTATCTCCTTACACTCCTACCCCACTACTAACTTACAATGACATACTTCAGCACTTAAGATTATCCCGTCGGGTCTACCCTCCGCCGGCAAAGACACTAGATAAAAGGGAGCAACAACACCTCCGAAAACTACAGGCCAACACTTGCAACAAGCCACGAAGACTACATGCCATAGACCCGGAGTCGTTTGACTCACACTGCAAATTATGCGGGGAGAAGGCGTATCTGTTCCATATGGTAGGGGCCTGCCAACGAAATTGGCGATCACTGTTAATAACCAGCCAACGCAGGAGGGGTGGTAGGCAGCTCTGACCAGCTCGGACGAACAGAGTCAAAAGCAACTCACCGAAAGAGCCCTGACAGCAGCCTACGCCAATGGGGTTCCGGACTCAGAGCTCCAACCGCCGCTACAACCTCCTAAACTATTTTATTAAACTATTTTCACCGCCACATTGCGTTTACAGAAATGGAGTTTACACAGCTATATTACCCAGGGGTCGCAGCACAGCATGCTACAAAAACACACTGACTGCATGTGGCGTGTTAGAAGGGCCCCGGTGCACTACAATGGCAGGCAGAATTATATGTGTGGAGTACATACCATGCTCTCATTAACAAAGGTTGTAATTTGGGATAAATAGAGCAAATGCGCAGAAATATTTCTCTAACACAATGATGTGGTGTGCGGCAATATAATAGCACCCATGCCATCAGTCCTTGTGCCCACCCTTAAAACACTTTTCATGAATAGCACCACTTTAAAGACAGTGAATGAGGATCAGCACACTCCCAACCTCCTCTTTACAATTTTGGGCACGCCGCTCGGCATCCCGAAGACGTGCACAAAAAATTGAGGTGAACCGAGTGACGGCACAGGCCCACCGTTATGAAAAGCAGGTGGGTCGTAAGAGGTGGTGGTGGTGGTGCTGAAAACATTTATTAAGAAGGGACAGGAGGTATGTTTGGATCAGTTCGTAAGGGACCGATCCTTGCAAGCACTAGGTGGAGGTCCCTAGTATGGGACGCCAGTTCCGGTGGCCGCCGCCGGCGCGCGCCCTACTAAGGCTTGTTGGGCCTGTAAGCCGTGGTAGCCGAGCAGCGTCGCCTCCCAGTCCTCCCTGTTTGGGTTGGGGATGGGGGAAATAGCGGGATTGGAGGGGCAGGCCCACACCATGTGGTAGGTGTCAGAAGACACTGCACTACAGGGTCGGCAGCTGCCGCTAAAGTGGGGGTCAAAATGTTTTAGTGCTGCCGGGCACATCAATGTATTTGTGAGAAGACGGAGAAGCAGCAGCCCATTCGCCTTTTTCAGGCCTTTACATGGGCTAGGGTAAAGGTGATGACTATTTTTATTGTATGTTGCAATATCTTTGAATGTATAGACTGGATGAAAAATAGTTTTCTGATCGGGTGGGGAGGAGGAAACAACCCGGTGAGAGAGCGCGCGGGCAGCTGCGTCTGCTGCCTCGTTTCCTGCCAACCCCTGATGAGCACGGGCCCATGTAATGTAACGGTGTGCAGGGTTCGTGTCCCGTATCAATTTTGGCAGATTCGATAGGCTAGAAAGGGAGTACAGCCTTGTTCGACGTTCCAAAAGGCCCCTCGCGAGTCGGTGATTATGCATTTTGAATCGGAATGTGAGGCCGCGAGAGCAATCGCGACCTCTTCTGCTTGTGTTGCACTGCTGGCCTTGACGGAGAGGCCGTAAACTGTGTTTTTGTTGTGAACCGTGTACCATCTCCCGTGGTGAGGACCAGAGGTGGTGGTGGTGGAAACTTTTATTCGTTGAAATAGAGTTTGGGAGCCACAGAGTGGCCCCGCTACATGGTCGGCGTCCCTAGTCCGGGACACCGCATGACAATGCCCCGTCTCTGGGCCGTTTCACCAGAGCCATTTGGGACTCAAGCGAGGAGCAGTTGAGGAGGGCAGTCTCCCATGCCTCTCTGGAAGGGGTAGGGGAAGGGGGGAGGTGGGGAGTTTGAGAACATGCTCACACCATGTGGAAGATATCACAGGTCTCCCCACAGTGCGGGCATCGCCCATCCGTGTTTGGATCGTAATGCTTTAAGATTGCAGGACAGAGTAGAGTGCCTGTCTGCAGGCGCCTTAAAGTTCGCTCCTCCGTCTTACTCAGCCCCTTTGCAGGGGCCGGGAAAAGACGGTGGATGTCGCTATAATGCGTTGTAATTTCCCTGAATCGCAGCAGCGGCTGGTTAGTCTCCGAGCCAGAAGAGCTGGGATGAGGAGCCCGGTGAATAAGCGCTCGGGGAGCCGCGTCAGCGGCCTCATTACCTCGTAAGCCCTGGTGGCCAGGAGCCCAAATGAATCTTTTGGGTGTTGGATCAGTGGCAGTCCGTCTTAGAATACAAGAAGCTAAGGGGGAGATCTCCCCTGCCAAGTAATGATCACATGCTTTTCGGGAGTCCGTAATGATGATTCTCGAATTGGCGTGGGCGGCAGCAAGCGCTATCGCTACTTCCTCGGCTCGCATTGATTTCGGGGCTCGAAAAGAGAGTCCATCAACGTGCATTTCCTGGTGAACGACAGCGGCCGTGTAAAATCCCGTGGGCGATGGCCCTGCTACGTCTACATAATATACACCGGGTCGGGATCCGTGTTGTCTCTCAAGAGCCCGAGCCCGCGCTTGTCGCCTGTTTTTGTGCATGTCGATGTCCATGTTACGGGGGAGCGGGGAGACCCAGAGCATATGGCGCCACAGTACTGAGATACGGTCCGCCTCCTCTGGAGTGCAGTCGTGTTGGATGTGTAAGCGGTTTAGCAGGCAGCGCCCAGGGGCCGTCTGCATGAGCCGCGTGTATTGGTTCACGAGGTGGGCCTCCCGCAGCTCCTGGTAGGAGTTTAGCACCCCCAGTGCCTTGAGTTTGGCATTAGAGGTAGCCACCGGGAGATCCAGGGCTCGCTTAGTTGCCTTGCGGATGATGGCGTCTATTCGCGCCTCGTCTTGCTTAGTAGTGCGGAGATATGGCACAGCGTAGAGGATCCGGCTAGTCACGAAGACATAGACGAGCCGAAGCGCGTCCCTGCCCCGCAGACCGCCCCGCTTGTTGGAAACGCGGCGGATCATGCGCCCTACCTGTTCGCCTACTCTCTTGAGTTTCACAATGGTGGAGTCCGGTCTGAGTCTGTGGTGAATGAAAAGGCCCAGAATACGGAGCCTCCCAGTACTCCCTGTTTGGGTTGGAGATGGGGGATATAGCGGGATTCGAGGGGCAGGCCCACACCATGTGATAGGTGTCAGAAGACACTGCACTAGAGGGTCGGCAGCTGCCGCTAAAGGAGGGGTCAAAATGTTTTAGTGCTGCCGGGTACATCAATGTATTTGTGAGAAGACGGAGAAGCAGCAGCCCATTCGCCTTTTTCAGGCCTTTACATGGGCTAGGGTAAAGGTGATGACTATTTTTATTGTAGGTTGCAATATCTTTGAATGTATAGACTGGATGAAAAATAGTTTTCTGATCGGGTGGGGAGGAGGAAACAACCCGGTGAGAGAGCGCGCGGGCAGCTGCGTCTGCTGCCTCGTTTCCTGCCAACCCCTGATGAGCACGGGCCCATATAAGGTAACGGTGTGCGGGGTCCGTATCCCGTACCAATTTTGGCAGATTCGATAGGCTAGAAAGGGAGTACAGCCTTGTTCGACGTTCCAAAAGGCTCCTCGCGAGTCGGTGATTATGCATTTTGAATCGGAATGTGAGGCCGCGAGAGCAATCGCGACCTCTTCTGCTTGTGTTGCACTGCTGGCCTTGACGGAGAGGCCGTTAACTGTGTTTTTGTTGTGAACCGTGTACCATCTCCCGTGGTCAGGACCAGAGGTGTCCACGTAGTATACGCTTGTTTTGTTGCCATAATGTCGGGCTAGCGCTTCTACGCACTGTTCTACGCACTGAAGGCGAGAGCGTGAACTTCGAAAGATGATCTAGGTATCCCAAGTAGGGGGTGAAAAATGAGCAGCCAACATACTTTCGGCACACGTAAATCTTTGACATTCAAGATCGCCCGGGAAGTATTACAATTTATCGGTAGCGAAAACAGTTGACTGTCGCGCGGATATCTGGACTCCCTGATGATGCAGCTATCATAAAACAAAATTGCAACGACAGTATTTTTTCGCCTATATAATTGAGATGCCTGGGGCGATTAGTGCGACACAGTTAAGTTTTGTGCTTTCGACATGCCTTGAGAGAGCAACCATTTTTTGCTTAAGCTGGACCATCTAATATTTTCAACAACCTTTGGTAGGTGTTTCGTTATTTTATGCAAAGCATATTACTAGAGCTACCACTCACGCCGTCGCCGTGGGACCCCTAGCCATGACACTACGTGACACCGTGACGTCACACCACGTGACACCGTGACGTCACACCACGTGACATCGGATGAGAGAGCCGGCCTCCACCTCGCGCCGTCGCTGTGGGACCGCTAGCCGTCACGCCACGTGACACCGTGACGTCACACCACGTGACATCGGATGAGAGACCCGGACTCCACCTCGCGCCGTCGCCGTGGGACCCCTAGCCGTCACACCCGCGCATTCCCGCGCATTTCGCACGCGCGTTCATACTCGGTGTAGGTGAAACGCTCGCTCCACCGGGCAGGCAGACGCGGCTTCCGTGGCAATCCAGGCGCTCACCCAACGCGCGTCTCGGGGTTAGTCGACGTTCCGCTGTAGCCATGCCGTTGTCTTCCCCCACGACGAAGGCTTCTAGTGGTTGTATTAAAATGACCAAATATTCAACCAAGGAAAGCCATGTATTACCAAGCCTAGCCACTAATATGCTTCGCATTTCCCAGGCTTAGCCAAGCTGAGGCTCAGCAATTTTTTTTTCTACGTGATCCTACTACCGGACCAGGCGATGGCTTCAAACGCTGACTTTTTTCAGCACTCTCCCGTTGAAAGGTGCAGCGATATTCGTGCCTGCCGTGAGTGTGCACAGTGTGAGGTATACTATTGCCGCCAGGTGTCCCCGGGCGGCGCCGAAAGGACGAAGAAGTGTGGAACTCGCGTGCTCTCGGAGCTGAGACTCTGCTTCTCTGTTTGCGGCCTGTGCCTAGCCTGTGTGATTAAGGACCCATCTGTGACATTTGTGGTGGAGGTGCGGGGTGCATCGCCCTGGAATATGTCGCACACCCCTCCTAACACCGAGGACCCCAGACCTCTCCCTATCGACACGCCAGTGCATCGGGTCAGTCGCGGCAATCTAGGACTGCCTCCTGAGCATGGGCTGTTGGAGACTACCTCGACACCTGGCCGGCTGCCTCCTGAGCTCAGGCCATTTGACACTACCTCGGCGCCTGCCCCTCAACCAGTCATGGAAGGCGCCGCGTACTACACCCTCCACAACCCACGGCTACCAAAATCCTTTCACAGGACTCAGCTGGAGGACGTGGAAGATTGGCTCCTCCAGTTTGAACGTGTCGCCACATTTAACCAGTGGGATGACGCCGCCAAACTGAGGAACGTTTTCTTAAGCTTGGAGGACTGTGCTCGAACGTGGTACGAAAACCGTGATGACGCTCTTTTGTCATGGCATGAGTTCCGACGTCAATTGCTCGCCGCGTATGTCAGCGCTGATCGTCGGGAGCGAGTGGAACGCGCCCTGCAGTCCCGCATGCAGATGCCCAATGAAAGGGTTACCATGTACGTCGAAGACATGACGCGTCTCTTCCGACGGGCTGACCCAGCCATGTCGGAAGCCAACAAGCTGCGCCACCTAATGCGTGGTGTGAAAGAACAGCTTTTCGCCGGCCTCGTGCGCAGCCGCCCAAGCACTGTTGCCGAGTTTCTAGCAGAGGCTATCACGATGGAGCAGGTTCTCCGGCAGCGTTCCACCGCGTACGACCGGCCAGTCCTTGCTGCTTCTGTTACGGAGCCTCTCCCGGCGTTCAACACCAATACCGACTTCCTCCGTGACATGATCCGCACTGTCGTCCGCGAGGAGCTGCAGAAGATCTGTGGTACGTCGCAGACCATGGCCAGCTCCTTTATGGGCGTTATCCGCGACGAGGTGCAGCAGGCTATCAGGCCACAGTTGCTACGCGGCGAACCACAGCCAGTAGAGCCAGATTACTACCGCCCGACGTACGCTGAAGCTCTGCGACGCCCTGCCCCGAATCCAGCGGCATTTACACAGCCTATCGAGACGGACTACTGCCGCCCGACGTATGCTGACGCTTTACGACGCCCTGCACCAAATGCAACGGCGTTTGTTCAAGTCAATCACGACGTCCCGCTACCCTCGGTGCAGCCAGTGCAGCACATCCCGAGTGACCGGCGATCCCTGCGCAGAGCGGACGTCTGGCGTGGCCCAGACCGACGACGTTTGTGTTTACATTGTGGGGAGCCCGGTCACCTGTTCCGGCGGTGCCCATATCGTGAACTTGGCCTGCAGGGTTTTTCCCCCGATGCGCCAAGACCCCGATTTGGTCAACGGCCCCCTGCGATTGAAGCGTACGTGACGCAGCAACCTATGTGGTCCATGGCGCGCCGTCAGTCCCGATCACCGTCCCCTCGCCGGTGATCATTTTCACCGAATCCGCAGAACTTTTCGCGAGCGACAGCGGACCGCTCGCCCAGTCCTCGCCGGGAAAATTGAAGACAGCGACCTCCGGAGGCGTGGTCGCTGGATATCGATGCTGTAAGGACCCCCTGACGACGCCGACATCCGATGATAGAGCTTTGTCGACGTCGACGACAGCAGGTGATCTAAAGGAGCGATTCTCACTCGACATACCCGTGCTTCTCGACGGTCACAGCATTAGCGCGTTGGTGTACACAGGAGCAGAGTTTTCAATTATTAGTGGCAAATTGGCAGCGCTTGTCAAGAAAGTCACGACTCCCTGCTCTGGCCTGCAGATCCGGACGGCGGGGGGCCATATCATTACTCCGCTTGGACAGTGCACGGCTAGGGTCCAGATCATCGATTCGACGTTCGTAGTGAGCTGCCTGGTGCTCCGCGACTGTTCTCGGGACCTGATTTTGGGCGTAGATTTTCTCCGTGAGAATGGGGCCGTTATCGACCTGCGGAACAGAACCGTTACGTTTTCTACAGCGAAAGCCGACGACACCTCCGATGTTCGTCAACGCAGCTCCGCCCTTCGTATTTCCACTGAGAGTGTTTTGATCCCGCCGCGCGCCAGTGTTTTTGCAAGAGTTGAATGCGATGATAGGCTACGTGATGGACCTGCAGTCGCCGAGGGTAACCTTTCCTTGCTACTGACACACGGCATTTGCTCGGCCCGAAGCCTTGTCCACCTCCATAACGGTCGGTCGGAGCTCCTGATTACTAATTTTACCAACGAACCTCGTCGCCTTTTCAGAGCTACTGCCATCGCGTGGGCCGACCAATTGGCAAATGTTACTGAGTGTTTTACGTCCGAGGGCATGGTACAACCGGACACGTCCCTGGATCGCATCGATATTAGCTCCGGGCTATCAGCGACTCAACAGCGCGACCTACGCGCCCTACTGCTTCAATACCAAACCTGCTTCGCATCCTCCTCGAAAGTGCGGCAAACGGCGGTCACAAAGCATCGAATCATCACTTCCGATGATGCTCGCCCCATACGACAGCAGCCATACCGCATTTCCCCGAAGGAACGCGACGCCATCCAACGCAGGTGAAGGAGATGCTTACAAACGGCATAATTCAGCCTTCTAATAGCCCGTGGTCATCGCCTGTTGTTCTGGTAAAGAAGAAGGATGGGACTTTGCGCTTTTGCGTTGATTACCGTAAGCTGAACGCCATAACGAAAAAGGACGTCTACCCGCTGCCTCGCATCGACGACTCACTAGACAGACTTCGTCGCGCCAAGTATTTTTCATCGATCGACCTCAAGAGCGGATATTGGCAGATTGAGGTTGATGAACGTGACCGCGAAAAAACTGCCTTCATCACACCCGACGGCCTATATGAATTTAAGGTGTTGCCCTTCGGCCTTTGTTCAGCGCCTGCGACGTTTCAGCGCATGATGGACACTGTCCTGGCTGGCCTCAAATGGCAAACCTCTTTAGTTTATCTAGATGACGGGGTGGTGTTCTCAGAAACCTTCGACCAACACCTTGAACGCCTACGGACCGTGCTGCATGCCCTGCGATTGGCCGACTTAATACTTAAACCCGAGAAGTGCCACTTTGGCTACAAAGAGCTCAAGTTTCTTGGCCATGTTGTGAGCGCCGACGGTGTAAAACCCGACCCCGAGAAAACAGCCGCCGTAGCCGAGTTTCCCCGTCCTACTACAAAGAAAGCGCTCAAGCGCTTCTTGGGTTTGTGCGCCTACTACCGCCGTTTTATCGCAGACTTCTCCAGCATCGCTGAACCCTTGAACCGCTTAACGCGTGAAGATACACCGTTCGTCTGGACTGCCGCGCAAGAGGCTGCTTTCACAGAGCTGCGACGACGGCTGCACACTACCCCTGTGCTTGCTCACTTTGATGAGGAGGCTGCTACCGAGATACACACCGACGCTAGCAATATTGGGCTTGGTGCCGTCCTCGTTCAGCATCAAGAAGGCGTGGAACGTGTGATCGCGTATGCGAGTCGCACACTCTCGCGCACCGAAATCAGCTATTCCACCTCAGAAAAGGAGTGTCTCGCCGTCATCTGGGCCACGATGAAATTTCGGCCTTATATCTACGGTCGCCCTTTCAAATTCGTCACAGACCACCATTCCTTGTGCTGGCTGACCAATCTCCGGGACTCATCAGGCCGCCTGGCACGCTGGAGCCTTCGCCTTCAGGAATTTGATTATACAATTGTCTATAAGTCCGGACGTAAACACGAAGATGCCGACACGCTCTCGCGCGCACCCGTCGAGCAAGCTGATGACAGCACAGAGGACGACAATCGTTTCCTAGGTGTGGTCAGCAGTTCGGACTTGGTGGCAAGGCAGCGTGCTGACGCTGACCTGCGGTCTGTGAGGGATCACCTAGAGGGCCATGCTTCCAACGTACCTCGACCCTTTTCCCGCCACCTGTCCTCTTTTTGTATTCGCAATGGTGTACTCTACAAGAAAAACTCACGTAACGGGGACCGGACCTACCTCCTAGTCGTGCCATCAGACCTCCGCGACGACATCCTTTCAGCGTGTCATGATGAGCCCACATCTGGCCACTTGGGATTTGCCCGCACACTCGCCCGAGTGCGTCAGGCCTATTATTGGCCTAAACTTGCAGCGACCATCCATCGCTACGTCAGAGGTTGCCGTGAGTGCCAGCGTAGTAAGTCGCCACCGCTAAAGCCTGCAGGTTTGCTCCATCCAATTGAACCAACTCGCACACCTTTTGACCAAGTCAGCATTGATCTTCTGGGCCCATTTCCTGTATCAGCATCTGGCAATAAGTGGATTATAGTTGCGACTGATTATTTGACTCGCTATGCGGAAACCAAGGTGGTGCCGCGCAGTACATCCTCGGAAATCGCGCATTTCTTCATACACCACATCGTTTTACGACACGGCGCCCCGTCTTCCGTAATCACCGACAGGGGCACTGCGTTTACTGCACAGCTCATGCACGAGGTGTTCCAGCTGAGTCACACGACCCACCGCAAGACTACTGCATACCACCCGCAGTCAAACGGGCTCACGGAGCGCCTCAACAAAACCTTAGCGGACATGCTCGCCATGTACGTCGATGTACAGCACAAGACCTGGGACGAGATCCTCTCATACGTGACGTTTGCCTATAACACGGCGCTTCAGGAAACGACTCGCTTTACGCCGTTTCGCCTCGTCTACGGGCGTGACATACAGACAATGCTCGACGCCATGCTTCCGTGCGCCCCTGACGACCCGGAGCTCACGTCGGACGGCGAGGAGTTTACCCGGCACGCAGAGGAAGCCCGGCAACTGGCCCGTATGCACATCCGACGGCAGCAGGTCATGGATGCACAACGCTACAACCAACGACATCGACACGTAGAGTACCACCCCGACGACAAAGTGTGGGTATGGACCCCAGTACGTCGCCCAGGCCTGTCGGAGAAGCTCCTGAGCCGCTACTTTGGACCTTATACTTGTTGCGCCGTATCACGGATGTGACGTATGAAGTCCTCCCCGATGGCACTCTACCGAGTTCGCGCCGTCGACCTCAGCCTGAGGTCGTGCACGTACTGCGCATGAAGCCTTACTGTACGCAGTAAGGGGCGTAGCCTCTTCCGCGTGTTCTTTTTATTTGTACCTGCAGCCGTTGAGCGGCATGTGACCGTTCACTTGCTTACTTCCTCCCGTTCACTCAATGTGCGCCCACGTTTTCTGCTTTCTTTTTTGGGGGAGGGGGAATAATGCCGCCAGGTGCCCCCGGCGGCGCCGAAAGGACGAAGAAGTGTGGAACTCGCGTGCTCTCGGAGCTGAGACTGCTTCTCTGTTTGCGGCCTGTGCCTAGCCTGTGTGATTAAGGACCCATCTGTGACACTATTTACTGCTGCGGCAATAATCTGACTTTTCTTGGACTCATGGTTCTTGTGGCCCTATATTTTGAAAAACGCAGCAATGGTTTCAAGCTTTGTCAAGCGCCTGAAAATTTACTCATAGTAGAGCTTCAAGAGAACGGCGGATCATTCATCTATATTTCACATTGCTGTTCTCTGCACGAAACATTTATTCAGCAAACTGAGCCGATGCGTAGTATCCCGATGATGTCCGAAAATTTCGCCGCTGCACGAGTGTTCGAGCCTTGACCTCTTAGGAAGCTTGAAGGCGGCGGACAATGGCGGCGGCGAGCATCAGGGGAGCATCAGCAAATGTGCCTTCAAAGGAACGTTACTGCTGGACTTCCTTCTGGACTGTCTCGACATCACTGTAGTGTGCGTTGTAAAATGTTTGGAAGCGGCATAGCGTCAGCTTGCTTTCTGACATTTTTGTGTTCAAAAGGTTCCTTATCAGTTAATACAGACTCTTTCTCGTTAAAGGCCGTTAATTTCACAATACAGGGTAAGCTCTCTTTATTCTCGGTGTCCATTCAAAAGAACAGAAAATTTGTCAATGCGTAAACCGCAGCGGTGGCTTAGCGGCAGGTGCCGGGTTAACAAGCTGTATAGACAACAAACTTATACGCAAACTACCTCTGGATTTTAGGTGTTTTCGCACCATACAACAGCATGACCTACTCATGAGATATCCTCTTTAAACGAGGTCCTTTTTTTTGTAGAATTCTAGTGTTAAGTGTTTCGTCGAACAGGGCCTGCACAAAATAACCTGCATAAAAAGACACACACTGTTTTACGCACGTGGCAGGCAAGACATAAAGAACCCTTTATTGCAACGGGGCTGTTCATTTCACAGTTTAGTCTCTACCACCACCACCAGACGATTTTTCGGCCAGATTAACTTAAGTACAAGCGTCAATCTCCATATTGAGAGACTTTTCAGTGTTTCTTGGTATTGCACTGAATAAACGTGTTTCTATCCTACGCACGCTCCATCATCCCAACAACCCTTTGTCCGCTCTGTGCTGTGATAATTCCGAATTGCACACCCTCTTTGTCTAGTTACCTTGAATTCGTTCATAATGGGCTCAGGGATCTACAACCGGCCCGAGACGCAAACAATGCACGCGATCCAACAAGGCTTTTCGCAGAATTTGTGACAGCCGCCTCTGTTGCAACTATTTTTTATACCGTTCTGGCTTTCTCGCTTTTGGCCGCAAACTTAGGACACAATGCGTCTGTGCTTAGCATATGCGACCAGCTACGTTCGTCTACGCTTGCTTAGTGAAAAACAGGTAAGAACGTGGCGTCACAAGGGGGGCTGTATTGAACATATACAGCACCAAATTAACAAATACACCGCTTCGAAACCAAAAATAAATTATGCCACGAACGGAACATAGGCCTTAGGCGTTGCAATTGTTCTGGATTTTTATGTGTATGCCGACTCCGGCACAAAGAACAAAAAATATTA
Organism: Amblyomma mixtum; assembly: GCF_055824585.1. Lineage (NCBI taxonomy): Eukaryota > Metazoa > Arthropoda > Arachnida > Ixodida > Ixodidae > Amblyomma > Amblyomma mixtum. Next base: position 153,326,225 of record NC_143021.1, on the reverse strand, counting down.
TCTTTCATACAGTCTATTAGACGAAATTTTCAAAACGGCTGACCGGAAGTCGGAATCCATGGCGCATAATCAGCTTTTTTTTCTTTGTAGACAGATGTGTATTGGAAAACTGTAAAGCTATATATGCATAGTTTTTCGCGCACTGACGGGAGCAGCACATCAGTATCTCTCGCGCTCTTTTAGCCTTCTTCGGGTCCGGTGCGCTTACCCATGTTGAAGTGACCACTCCGTGAACTTAAACCGTGCTATTTTCTTTATTAATGCTTAAGCATTAGAAGGCCCTGTGTGACCGGATATAGCGACAAGCACCACGCGTGAACCATGACGTGGTCCAACCTTTGTGGCGTCATCACACTTTGCCCGTAGAATTAGTAGCAAACGGCCCACCATGGAAATTTACAATTTTTGGAACAGCAACTTCGGCCTCAAAACCTCACCGGCGGCTGTGATTAAAACAGCGACATGCGCTGCGCTCCGATTTCTATGAGGACTTCCGGCGACCTGAAAATGTAAAATAGAGAATGAGCAATTACGCTTATATGTTTATTAACCCATCAACGTTATCGCGCCGCTGGCGCAGCTAAAATAGAAGCAGAAGCAACACAAAAGGATAGCGCATTCAAACGATTCGGAGAGGTCTCCCGATGAGCTTTTTTTTTTAAATTTCCCAATGGTGCAGCCCACATTATCCCAAAGAGGATGGGCATGAAACCAAATTACAAAACGACCTGCCAAGAACCATTGCATTACATGTGAACTCTCCGCTTCGCTACTTACTCAGCACAGCGTAAACTAAGTGAATATTTTTCTTAATGTGTTTTGATTGAAACACTTAAATGCATGGCTTCTAACAATACGCCAATGGTGTGTGTGCGCGAGCGTGGGCACGTGTGCATGCGTGCGAGGGCATGCTTGTGCGTGTGCTTGTGCGTGCGAGTGTGTGTTCTCAACCTAGACGTCTTGACAGAATCGGACGCGGCGAAATTCAAATGCGGCCTATGCTAAAGTAATGACATGAAATCAGTTCCTCTAGATGTCTAAAAAAATTGAAAACTCTGCTTAGCAAGGGCAGGGTGACGGAAACAATGTGGATGGCTAGTGGTTAAGAACAGATATGCTTCTCTGTTACAAGACCTCTTTGATGATGCATCTGAGAAACAGCCTCTCACGGAGAATCCACGCAGCAGGACATCTTTTGCTTCATCGCTAAAGATTGGGAAATGCAGAAAACGCAGGACGCTGGCATTTACTACCGAGGAGTTTCCACATCCTGAGGTATGTACACGCCGGCAGGATGCAATTGACAAGGAAATTGCGAAGCTGGCAACACGAACTGCACAGTTGCGCCTGAAGAAAGCGCGTGTAGCCGAACGGTGCAAGGAAAGCTAAGAAAAACACAGAGACGCCTGCAGGGAGTAAGGCAGCAAGCTCAGTGGATGGTCCGAAATTTAAGCGTGGCGATAGCACACCACTAGATAGGTGGTTCTAGAAACTCTTGGGCAGTCAATAGAACTCATTTATAGCAGTACACATCATGGATAGAAATAGCCGAAAACAATCGCCAAGAGATTATACAATGAAACTGCAGAAAGCTCTGTAGTAAGTTTCGGGAAATTAAGAAAAAATGAAAACATGGCAAACAGCATTTATGGGCGTTCTTGTTAAAGGAATATAATTGGTTGTGCCGAATAAAAGTTATATAGGGTACCAATGACCTTCCACTGCTGTTAAAAGCGAAGAGCAGATACAAAAATACCACGAAGAGCTGTCGCGTATATAAGGCCAAAATTACCGAAACGCCACTCGATTTGAGCAGGTGGTACTGCACTGAGCAGGAAGTAGTTGCGGTACTCATGTGACCAAAGAAAACGCTCCTGATACTAGTGTCCGTGTACGCTCGTCCCAGAAATACGGCAGTTATTCTTAGATGATTTAAACATACCAGTAATTCACGCCATGGAACCGCGATACCACTAGGTGGAAATGTTAACGCTGGGCACACTATTAAACATGAAATGTTGTTAGCTCCCGCTGTGAGTAATGTGGTGACGTCACGCCAAGACCGAGAGCCAACATCCGGGCACTGAATTATACTCATCCGGGCACTAAACCAGAGCATCCGGGCGCCGCACGAGATTTAACGAGCTTCTCTAAGCCCTCCTACAGGACCGGCATACAAGCGACGGTAGCTTCGCGCCGAACGGGTGGTGGCGTTCCTACCTTCCTGTACGGTGCGGTTCGAGTGTCCACCGAGATGACAGAGAATTACCGCGCAATTTCCTTTCCTCAAAAAGCGAGGCGTTTAAAGGGCAAGGCATCGCGCCGGACGGGTGGTGGTGTTCCGTGGACTGCCTGGCATCGCTACAACACGCTGTCGTGTTCCACTCCTAAAGGCGAAGCTTCAGCGTCATTAATTAGCAATTAATTAGTATTTAGTCGTTAATCAGTAATTAGTCACTAAATCGTAATTTGTCATTACTTCGTCATCAATTGCGTGTGATGTAATCCATTGGTGACGTCATCAGTGCCACATAGGCAAAGTGATGCGGAAAACGCTTTCGCCTCTTCGCACTTTAGACAGTTTCGGTTGGTTGGTTTATGGGGTTTTACGTCCCAAAGCGACTAAGGCTATGAGAGACGCCGTAGTGGAGGGTCGAACGCGCTGCATATACATTCTTGTCAGGCCTGCGCCTCGTCGTGTCCGCCTACGCTCCGTGTTACGCCCGTAAACATTTCATGCTTACTCTACTCTCGGTTACGGGAGAGGGCTGTAGAGTTGGAGGGCTGTAGGTTTTTGACTCTAGAGTGTGACGAAGTTCACATGGCGATTGCTCTGGCTGCAACACACACTAGCTCAGAATACATTCTCACTGATTCACAGACAGCGTATCGCAATTACCTCAGGGGCAGGGTCGCACCGCTACCAGCTAAAATCCTGCAAGATAGCTACACCTGTGGCTACCAACCCACACACAAACACTTCACATGGGTACCAGGTCACCAGGGCATCCCAGGGAACGAGAGTGCACATGCCTCAGCCAGAGTATTTCTCCCCCGGGCAGCAAGTGCGGATTCCGTGGAACCTCCTACCCCACTACTAACTTACAATGACATACTTCACACTTAAGATTATCTCGTCGGGTCTACCCTCCGCCGGCTAAGACACTAGATAAAGGGGAGGAACAACACCTCCGAAAGCTACAGACCAACACTTACAACAACCCACGAAGACTACATGCCATACACCCGGAGTAGTTTGACTCACTGCAAATTATGCGAGGAGAAGGCGGATCTGTACCACATGGTTGGGGCCTGCCAACGAAATGGACGCTCACTGTTAATAACCAGCCAACGCAGGAGGGGTGGGAGGCAGCTCTGACCAGCTCGGACGAAAAGAGTCAAAAGCAACGAATCAAAAGAGCCCGGACAGCAGCCTACGCCAATGGGATTCCGGACTGAGAGCTCCAACCGCCGCTACAACCTCCTAAACTATTTCATTAAAATATTTTCACCTCCAAATTGCGTTTACAGAAATGGAGTTTACACAGCTAAATTACCCTGGGGTCGCAGCAGAGCATGCTACGAAAACACATTGACTATATCTGATATGGTGGAAGGGCCCCGGTGCACTACAATAGCAGGCAGAATTACATATGTGGAGTACATACCATGCTCTAATTAACGGAGGTTGTAATTTGGGACAAATAGAGAAAATGCAGAAAAATATTTCTCTAACACAATGGTGTGTTGAGCGGCAATATAATAGCACCCATGCCATCAGTCCTTGCGCCCACCCTTAAAACGCTTTTCATGAATAGCACCACTTCAAAGACAGTGAATGAGGATCAGCAAACTCCCAACTTCCTCTTTACAATTTTGGGCACGCCACTCGGCATCCTGAAGACGTGCACAAAATATTGAGGTGAACCGAGTGACGGCACAGGCCCGCCGTAATGAAAAGCAGGTGGCTCTTAAGAGGTGGTGGTGGTGGTACTGAAAACATTTATTAAGAAGGGACAGGAGGTATGTTTGGATCAGTCCGTAAGGGACCGATCCTTGCAAACACTAGGTGGAGGTCCCTAGTATGGGACGCCAGTGGAAGTGGCCGTCGCCCGGGCGCGCCCGACTAAGGCTTGTTGGGCCTTTAAGTCGTTGCAGCAGAGCAGGGTCGCCTCCCAGTCCTCCCGGTTTGGGTTTGGGATGGGGGATATAGCGGGATTGGAGGGGCAGGCCCACACCATGTGATAGGTGTCAGAAGACACTGCACTACAGTGTGGGCAGCTGCCGCTAAAGGAGGGGTCAAAATGTTTAGTGCTGCCGAGCACATCAATGTATTTGTGAGAAGACGGAGAAGGAGCAGCTCATTCGCCTTTTTCAGGCCTTTACATGGGCTAGGTTAAAGGTGATGACTATTTTGATTGTAGGTTGCAATATCTTTGAATGTATAGACCGGATTAAAATTGGGTTTCTGATCGGGTGTGGAGGAGAAAACAGCCCAGTGTGAGAGCGCGCGGGGACCTGCTTCTGCTGCCTCGTTTCCTGCCAACCCTTGATGAGCAGGGGCCTATATAAGGTAACGGTGTGCGGGGTCCGTATCCCGTATCAATTTTGGCAGATTCAATAGGCTAGGAAGGGAGTGCAGCCTTGTTCAACGTTCCGACAGGCCCTTCGCGAGTCGGTGATTATGCATTTTGGATCGGAATGTGAGGCCGCGAGAGCAATCGCGACCTCTTCTGCTTGTTTTGCACTGCTGGCTCTGAAGGAGAGGCCGTTAACTGTGTTGCTGCTGTGAACCACTGCGACCGTGTACCATCCCCCGTGGTGAGGACCAGAGGTGTCTACGTAGTATACACCTGTGTTGTTGCCATAATGTCGGGCTAGCGCTTCCGCTCGTGCCAGGCGCCAACCATTATAGTCTCCGTGTGGCATGTTTGCATGAAGAGGCTGCACGTGGAGGACACGTCTCAACAGTTCTGGGATGCGAAACCTGTCTTCCATTGGAGGGGTCATCTTCCCCTCAACACAGCCACAGACAGATTACTAGGCCTGGGACTCCACAACACGATCGGAGAACTGGTGGAGGCCCACCGACAGGCCCAATACATGAGGGGCACACAAACCACCACGGTTCGGTATATCCTGAACTCCCTCGGAATCAGAATACCGGCCAACGACCCAACCCTCCTCACCATCCCACGACCCCTTCACTGGTAGCTCCTCATCAGTTCGTTCCCGAGGAATATGCACCCGTCCCACCATGAACAGCGCCGCGGAGCCCGTGCGATGGCACTGAATCGAGCGTACGGCTCTGAGCCGGACGCCGTATGGGTGAACACTGCCTGCACGGGTGATGAAGCGACAGCAGGTGCGGTGGACTCCTCTTTATCCGCCTTCCTCACAGTACCTCTCCCTCCAGACACCTCTCCAGAGGCTGCAGACGAAGCCGCCATTGCACCTGCTATCACCCGCACGGAAGCCCGGTACATTTTAAGTGACTCTAAAATTGAGATCTTAAATTTTGCTCGAGGCCGACTCCATGTCCCTGCATTTGGCATACTGGACTTGCCCGATGCACCCCCACCCCGCCAAGTGGAGCTGATATGGGTGCCTGTGAGCTCCGGGAATCCCGCAAACGAGGCCGCCAACCTTTTAGCCCGAGGTTCCTTAAACCGAGCTCAGGTGGCCTCGGATCGGGGATTCATGAAGGAGCGCATGCACTCATTAAGCGATCTGACGCAGGCCTACAAAGCCTCACGCCAGCTCTATCCCCCGCCGCACCCCTCCCTAGATAACAAACAAGAAACACTATGGCGCAGACTAAAGACACACTCTCTCTCCTCACTCCTTACGCTAGCCCACTATCATCCCTCCCTCCTTCCCCAATCCGACATGCGCCCTATGTCCAAAACCCTTCGCCTTTTGCCTCCACATCCTTTCTCCCTGCCCGGCCGACCCTTCCCCGCGGGACCTAGAGAACCTCAAGACCTGGGAAGACTGGGAGCCCCTGCTGCGCTCGGAGGACACGGCCGTGCAGACTATCGCCACCGGCCGGGCTGCCAGTGTTATGGACCTATGGACCTTAGGAACATAAACACTTGAGTGCGGTGGGGTAGTGGGGTGACCCTGGGGCGTGCCCCGAATTTCCTTGTACAATAAAGTTTTTTCTCTCTCTCTTGGAGGTGTGTTGAATATGGAGTCGAGCAAGAAGGCGGCGACCCGCCTCCGTTAGCGACAAGCGCGTGTACTGGTTTGTAAGGTGCGCCTACCGGAGCTCCCGGAAAGTATTCACCACCCGAAGAGCCATAAGCCGGCTGTTTGAAGTAGTGATGGGGAGCTCGAACGGCTGGTGCAGTCGTTTAGTCTCAGGAACGACAAACAGGGCCCTCTGGAGGACTTTCCGCGGCATGGAAACGGGGCGGCTGACCAATGAATGACAGTTTGCAGTGGGTGGTGGTGGTGAAAACATTTATTACGAATGGGCAGGAGGTATGTTTGGATGGGCAGACGGCTCGTCTCGTTGCAGTCGAGTTAGGGAGACGCATGGCTCCGAATCGGCCAGGGATTCCGCGCAAAGCGGTTCGGGGAAGTGGCAGCGAGTTGACCACAAGGCTTTCGCCACGGACACTTTAGAACTTCGAAAGTGTCTTCGAAGTTTTTGGGGAAAGGAAATGCGCAGTATCTATCTCCCACAGCTGCGAAACCAATAGATCGGAGGCTTGGAAAGCAGTGGGTAAAACTTGTAAGTTGGTTTTTGAGGAAAAGAAATGCGCAGAATCTGTCTCACACATCTCGGTGGACACCTGAAGCAGAGGGAAGGCGCATATTAGCCTTCTTGGAGCAGTGGACACCTCAATTGTGCTTTAAGCTACCTGGCGGTAGTGACAGATGTGGGCTGCTTGCTTTGGTATTGACAACGTTGTGCCAGAAACGCTGCCACCTGCCAGAGTGTTAGGGTTGGTGGGGACTTTATTGTAGATATAAAACAAGCGGGGATTCCTCGCCACTTATGCGGGAGAACATCCCGCTCCTCTCGCTCGTAACGGCTCCCACACCTGTGTCAACTTCGCGAAATACTTGCGGAGACGTCGTCTTTTAAAATCAGGTATTGGTGCACCAAGTCGGCGATATATTCAGCTATTTCTCCGTCCACAAATCTTCCTTTATGACAATGAAAAACTGTTAGTGGAGTGGTTCTTAAAGAAGGAATATGTGGGAATAACAAGTATTCTGTAATTATACATACAAGTCTTGCCCGAATTCCTTGCCCAAGTCTATCGAAAAGCTAAAACAGCTGATGAGCTGAGCTCAAATTTCGGATTAGGAAGTAACGTCATCATCATCGTCGTCATTATCATCAGCCTGATTACGCCCACTGCAGGGCAAAGGCCTCTCCCGTGTCTCTCCAGTTATTTCTCTCCTTGGCCAGTTGCGGCCACCATATTGCCGCAAATTTTTTAATCTCATCCGCGCACGTAACTTTCTGCCGCCCCCTGCAATGCTTGCCTTCTCTTGGATTCCATTCTATTACACTTAAGAGCCAGCGGTTATCCTGCCTTCGCATTACACGCCCTGCGCAAGCCCACTTCTTCCTCTTAATTTCGACCAGGAGGTCATTAACCCGCATTTGTTCTCTCATCCCTCACCGCCTCCCCCTCCTCGTGAACATTCCTGGATTAGTATGTTCTGATTTGTCACAAATGTTATTGAACCAAAACCCGAAAACAACTTTGCAATTTCATGGGTAACACTAGAATTATCTCCTTATTTCTGAACCAACTAGACAGACCGACCGTTCGTCTGATATCCTTGATTTGTTGCCCACGTCACACCACGATTGCCTTGCATTCACTCCTTACTATAGGACTGCCCTGCTCTCAAGCGTGCAAGGATCCGGCATATGAAGGCAGCTGGCCTTTCACCGCGCAACCCTCCTTCACATAGGACATGTGTCTGTCTCTTCTTCGTGCGCCCCGTCCGTCAGCGCTGTTTTGTCGTACCATTCAGAAATTACCTTGGCGGAGGGACCATACTATCGCTCACTTCTGGACTTCATAAAATAAGCTAACCTCTTCCCATTACTTTAATCATTACTGCATCCTTCATAACTCTTTCTCCCAATTGTGCCCTTAAGCAATAAAACTCATTAAAAAAAGACATTGATGAAAGCAACACGAAGACAAAGGCACCTACAACGCTATTAAAGAAAAACTAGCTAATTTTCTTAAAACTTTTTTACTTGGCTTTTCACAAGGAGGTATGAAGCGAATAGGATTCTGCTTCAAAATGAGATGCATAGCCTGGTATAAACATACATTCTCAGCTTCACTGTTACTAAACCAGACCACTCACCATTGTTCAACATAACTAAAGTTCCGTAACAAAAAAAAAAGTGACAGTTCCGGATTGCTAAGAACGTTACTACACTAAGTAACTGGCAAAAATACCACAGCAGAGAAAGCAGTTTCAAACCCCTGCAAAGAAAATTAGCATTTACTTTTCCCCTCGACTTTACCTAAAATATTTCGCACTAACCACAGGCAGTTCTTTAAGACTATTAGCCCCAAACCCCATGAAAATTTATCGTTACGAGAATGTTAATCTGAATGTTATTAACACTGTTATCTGTTACGTATTTACCTCGAAGCCAGAAAATCGTCTTGCTCACTTTCCAAACTCTGAATACTCACCTGTCTGCAATATCGTTTAACGTAAGCGGCATTGCAAAACTAATTGACTGAAGTTAACTTCCTCTTTTCGTACAGAGAGTATTAACTCGAAAACATTGAAAAGTATTAAACTTTCAAAAGTATTAAACTAAGACCATTTTGCCGTGCTTTTTCCAGCAGTCGCTCTCATTGCGTGTTGCTCCTAAAGACTGGCAAGAGGAAAAGGTTATTATAGTTCCAAAAAGAGCAGATCCGTTTTCTTCTTATAATTACAGCCCCGTTTCCCTCAAAATTATTGTAGCACATAGGATAGTCTCAAATAGCAAAAGTGCTTCAAGTTTGAAGCTTTTTTGTTTAAACGAGCGCGGTTTCTCTACGGGACTCTCTTGCGACGCTTAACTAGCGCTCTTTATAAATCATATAAGCGCTAACATTGACATAAACACCCCGATCGACGCCTTCATTCTGGAAGCCGATAAAGCATTCGATAAAGAACCCCACAAACGTCTATTTCCAAAACTTTCGTCTTTGTCTCTTAATGAAGTAGCGCTTAATTTTTAACCAACCGTTATCAATTCGAACAAACTAACAACGACTCACCCCTCTTGTCCCCCGTTATTTTAGGTGTGCCACAAGGCACAGTGCTCGGTCTTTTTTATTATTAATTTATGTTAATGATCTTGCAAATAAGATCTCGAATATCAGCTTATTCACTGAAGACTGTGTCATCTATCGCCCTATTAGCAGGCTAACCTATGTTAATGCACTTCACGCCGATCTTGGCAACATCGAAATTTGCTCCGAAAAATGGCTTATATCTTTAAAAATTGCGAGTTTGGGTACGCCCAGCGCAGACTTTATTGCCACCGTCAGTACGACAGCGCCAATCCTGGTAGCGAGTTAGAGGGAGGACGGGCGACGGGCAGAAGTCTTGAGGGGCAGCACGTGGACTGTCTCGACGCCACTACAGGGACGGTTCATATGAGGTAATGCCGGAGTGCTACGATAGTTAACGGGGGACGTTTGCACAAGCACTGTATAGGGACCAATATAGCGACTCAAAAATTTTTCACACAACGTTTAAGTGCGTACTGGTGTCCAGAGCAGAACCTCATCCCCAGGGGGAAAAAAGAGGCATGGTGGGTAATGCCTTTGCGGTGCTTGCAGGAGGCCTGGGGAGGTTCTGTGTTCATTCGCGCAGGTTGACGGCATTGGGCGAGGCGGGAAGTGAATTGTTCGTAGGAAGGTGGTAAAGAGCGTAAGGGGGCAGAAAAAAAGATGCCTCCATGACGACGGCAGGCGTCCAGCCCAAAACAAGAGAAAAGGGGGAGTAACGGGTTTTACGTTGTAGCGCAGTATTATAGGCAAAGGTAACAGACGGAACCACTTCGATCCAGTCCGTATGGTCAGGTTGAATATTAGTGGAAAGTATGTTCGAAAGGGTTCGATTGAAGCGTTCTGTGAGGCCGCTGGTTTCGGGGTGGTAAGGGATGTTTTGTCGTGGGTGGAATTGAAGGCATGAAGAACTCCCTCCGAGATGGCGTAGAAAAAAGCCTTGCCACGGTCGCTAAGGAGAACACGACGGGCTCCGTGGCGCAGAAGAATGACAGGCAGCAGAAAATGGCCTCTCTCTGCCGCGGAGCTTAGGGAAACCTAAGAAATGGAAGTAGGGAGTCGCAGTAGGCATGGTTGGGTTGAATTCAGCATTTATTTCTTTTCCTTGACATTAATAGCCGTTTTCATCAAAAACATTCATCACTAAAAACTTATATCGATTACCGTAAGCGCACATATAAGTGACCACTCTCTGATAGCATAACTGACCCGTTACTCGTCTCTCACGCTGTAAGCTCAATAAGACATTTCAGTAAGAATGAGAGAGAATTATTTCAGTCTAAATGCACAGATGCACATACAGCCTAGATTCGCTCTCAATCAGTACTCATGGTTCAAGCTGTGTGAAGTATTTACGTGCAATGACACTTGAGGCGCGTTTTTAGCGCCAAGTTTTTAGAACTTTCAAGCCAGTTCAAATAGAAACTTGTGTGACATTGACGGGCCAGAGATACGACTGATCAAGCAGGTTCTGGAGCTGATCTTCACTGGACTTTCTCTATTCGCATGAAGGCTATGACAGAAGGGAGCTCTCTAGTTACAGAGATATTTCAAATTTACAAGTTTTACTAAAGGCCTAAAAAAATATTCCATTCTTGAGTAAGGAACACTAAGTAATCACACATGCGCAAATTGCGCATGTGTGATCAAATAATATACAAAAAAATCAGAGAATTAAACATTATGAGACGTGCTTGAGCGAGAAATATGCGCCATGAGCAATAGACTTTTCCAAGGCCTTAGACACTACTAAGAACAACACTGTTATTAAATTTCAATCGTTAAAGTTTCTGGGGCGTTCTTCTTTAGTTGCTAAAATCCGAACTTCAATGTAACTGCTAGCAGTATGTTAATAATAATCATTCGTCCGGTGCAATAAAAATTCATGCAGGACGAGTACCTCAGCCTTGAGACATTCTGCTTGGACGAAGCCATCTTTTTTTGGAAATTGAATGTAACGTATTTCTCCTAAAAAGGTCTTCCCAAGACCACAACAAATAAAAAGACGTAGTTTTGACGACCTCTGTTTTCTCCACTCACACTAAACCTTACTTTGTGGAGGCTATCATTCGAAGCTACTTATATGTGCTATGAAAGTGGTGATAATCTAAGAGTGTTCTCGACGTGACTCTCTTAAGTTCAAGGAGGGCAGTTATGCTACAAATATACCTTAAACAAGTATTACCAATATTTTATGTTTTAGGAGCAAAATAATATTGGTTATGCCCTAGTATCTTCCTATGAGTAACAAGATAGAGCGTTATTCTGCACTGCGACTTTGGCTGGCTCGCAAACAAAAGATGTAGAATAGAACAGCCTGGTCTGAAAACACTGAGAAAAAAACTGATGTTTGCCCATATAGAGAGACAAGTGTGTTCTTAAAACAAATAGGTTAATCAAAATAAAGCTTTTATTAGAATGAAAGTGTCAAATGGAAATTATAGTAAGCCAACTATTCAACCATCAAGACACTTTTTTTTCGCCGAAATCTGACTCTTGGGTAGGGCACCACTGACTCTTAAGCTAGGACCAAAGCAGACTTTTAAGACTTATCGGCAGAGTTTAAATAGAGCGGCGAAAATAATGTTTCCTTTAAATGCCAAATTCTCAGCACTGAATACACTAAATTGTAATTACACTAATTGTAAATTACAGACACACAAAATTCTTGTGTAAGAGCGAAAACCGAGCTTTGCCTGAGATAGCACATTTTTTGCACATAGGCTATGAATAAAGCTCCTCACGATAACTGCATGCTGAGCAATGTGATAACAGTTAGTAACATTAAAAAAATTGCACGCAAGAAGCGGTATTTAACAGAAACTAACCGTAAGGTAAGAGCAGTTCTAATTGTTAAAACACAATAATTGCAATAATGTAATTAGCAATGTAGATAAGATAGTTAAAGGTGTCGAAGCTTCTTCATCAATCCACAGTAGCTAACGTAAGCCGGACGTTAATGAGAGAGGGAGGAGTGCCCTCAAGTAACGAAAGAGCATCGCGCCAGTAACGAAAGAGCATGTAGAAAGGCTTAGAAGCAATGGAAAGGGGGAGCAGATCTTGACAAAAAGGTAACTGTAGATCTTTTTAAGGACGGCAAAGAGATCCCTCTCTTATCTTCATTTTCTCCTGTCGTCATTTTGATTCTGTTCACCCGGCATGTCCCAAGCGTTC